>NC_092211.1:14758516-15063119 GCF_043381705.1 Parasteatoda tepidariorum
ATATATATATAAGTTCAAAATGAAGAATAAAACAAAGAAAAATTATAGACATATGAAAAAAGGGGGGTGGGAAATAATAAGTAAAAAAAAATAACAAACAACAATTTATATTTTAAAAAAAAAAAAAAAAAAAAAAAAAAGGATAAATGTCATTAAAAAAAGGAAAAAAAAAGAAGAGATAGAGAGATTAAAATTCCTTCATATAAATTCTAACATTTGTATAAAAATGTTTGATAACATAAAAATTTCCAGATAGGTAAAAATAAGCATTAGTTGATTCTTTTAAAAATCTATTTATCGGTTAATTTTGTTGCAATTAACATTTTGACAATATGTGCTTGAATAAAATTACAGTAAACGAAATATCTTTTTTCACGACTTTTAAGAGAAAATAAATAATAATGCATGAAAAGCAACCACGGGGGTTGGTGAATTACGCAAGGGGTGGGGGCTCATAATTTTTTAATTTTTATTTATTTTTTTTAATAAACAAATGAGCAAAAATTGAGGCATGAGCAATGTTTACATTAATATTTTGAATCACTCTTTAAGAATTTACTTTAAATAAATCGTGAAAACAAATCTGATACTAATACCTGTTGAATACCATTAAAACAACTAAATGAATATAACATTTTAGTATATGCTTCCTATATCATTTTAAGCTGCATATTCACCACCATAAAAATTATGACAATAATTTTTTTTAAAAATTTATATAGTTTTCAATATTTAAGTTGCTTAAATTCATTAATCTTTAACCTTTAAAAAAAACTAGTACCATATTTTGAATTTTTCTCAAGTACCCCATTAGATTGCCACTGTAACCATTTATACTGGGGCAATAAGCATGCCAGAAAACATTAATTTTATGACATTCTCCGACATATTCTAATGGCAAATAATAACATTCAATTGTCTTAAAAGTCTGTATAAAAAAAAAAATTTAAAAAAAACAAAAACAATTTTCCTATTTTTCAATTACTGGTGCAAGTATGAGAAAAATGATCAAAAACTGTTTTATGCAAATAGTCATATATGTGTAAAACAATATAATGTGAGATCAAGATGTAAATTTTAATTTTCATGACATAATAATAATAATAATCATTAGTACTTTATAAAATTCACTTATTATAATTAATAACATTATTATATTAAAAACTACTTTTTTATCATGAAAAGACACAAAATAGCAACTGAAAATACACACATCAAAAAATATAAACTATAAATGGGCATTAAGAATTTTTAAATAGCATAATTATTTCGACAAGATTATTTTTTGTTAGTTTAGTTATTTCGTAACCTTTGAAAATTTTAAACTCCGAAAATATTGTGAACTTGATGTTTGAGTTGCTACGCTGTAAAAAGATTGTGAGTCAAATTACAGTAAAAAGTACCGGCACTTAGAATGCAATTACTTTTCTTACCGTAAAATTCATTTTTACCAGAAATTATTACGAAACAAAAAATAAATAAATAAATAAAATAAAATAAAAATCTGGTATATTGTAATTTTTACAGTAATAATTACCACAATCACTGAATCACTCTAATTAATTAAATATTATTGTTAAAATTACGATATAAAATTTTACTGTTTAAGTGGATCTTTTGGATAATGCACCCAAAGTGCCAGTATTTTATACAGTAATTTAATAAGGAATTTTTTTAATTGTGAAAAACTNTTGACCAATTTTGAACCCAATATAGCGAACCTTGCAAAAAAACACCAGGCACACCCATCTCATTGATCAAGAAGCAGTAAATCTTTAGTTACTTTACTTATTATATCTACTTATGCATAATTACTTATTATTTAATAATAAGGTATTTAAATTTCAATATTAATATATTTTTCATAAAACTATTGTTACATAATGTACTATTACTTTAATAAATGTTTAAAATCATAAAATAAATGTACAAACACAGTATCTAATGGAGTTTTATTTTAATTAACAGAAAATTACTTCTGCGGGGGTCGATGGAGATTTCGAAAAATTATATAGGGGTCGATAATCAAAAAAGTTTGGCGACCCCTGATCTAAACAATGAAAATGCTTTCCGTTCTAAAAGAAAACCGGTATACTCCCGGGTTTTCTCCAACACAAATAAATCGCATATGGAGAGGCTCCAATATTTCTATTACTTTATAATAACGAAACAATTTCATTTCTATGATTAGATACAATCAAATCAGTCCTACCCTTTTCCAAACACAGGAGTGATAAACAGCTTCCACCCCCTATTAGGAAGGGTGACTTCCAATAAGGGATCGAACAAGCTTTGGGAGGGACGGCTACCCACCCGCACGGACTATATGGTCCAATGGGCTTTTAGCGGAACACAAATCTCTGACCCCCCGATAACCCTTGAACCCTCTCAGGAAGGGAAATAGACAGCAACATTACGGAAAGGTTAAAGTAACGCTACATTACGATACGAGGGTTGAGGTGTTTACAGGTGATAGATGCTGGAGGGGCTTTCAGCGTAATGAGGTAGCACTTACGCAGAAGATAATCAGACTTATCACTACGATACCCCCTCTTCCTTGTTGTTCTTTAATCTCTTTCGCCCCTCTCTCAATTCTTCCAATTAGATGACCTTTTCAAATTTCCTTCGAGTATCTTTATTTGTATGGGTATTATCAAGGAATGAATTAAAAGTCAGTTTTTCCCCATTCATTATTTAATAAAAAAAAAAAAAATAAAAAAAAAGCACTTTTTATTTTTGATTCTTCTTCTAAATAAAGTCAAAATTATAATACATAAAAGAAATTTGCATTTTTGCACTTAAAATTCTAACTCACTTTTACATTTTATTTTTACATTTTTCCTAATAATTCAATGGATCACTTTTTCAACAGGTCATTTTTTAATAGTAACATATTAAAAATGGCTTCCTGCAGCCTCTTATTTACATTGTTTCCTTACATTAATATCTGTGTTAAATTTTAGACATTTACGAAAACTTAAAACTGAAAATTAAACGAATGAATGTATGCTTTAAGTACTCCCATAAAACTGCTATTCTAAACGTAAATTTTTGGGTACAGATTTAATTTAGATAAAATTCATAGGTTCAAGCTTTTTCGGTCAGGAACTTCAAGTCACAATATTTTTCGATTGGAAGATTTCATAACTCCTTTTACAGTTGACCAAGTGTCCAGAGCTTTACAGTAAGTTATCGTTAAATAACTATATGCACAATTGTAATAAATTCATTTTGTTCTTCATAATAGTGTTCTTTTTATTGTCCTACAGAAATTTTTTAAAAACATTTTCTTAGTAACTTTTAAATTATTTAAAATATGTATTGAACAATATATGTTTTAACACGTTAATACTTATGTTATTTATTGTAATTTATAAGTTCTTAATTACTTTTTTTTTAACAAATGTATTTAAAGGTATAATTTTTCTCATATAAAAGATGTCTGACCACTAGAACTTTAAATAAATTACCGTTATTAATAAATCCACGATTTAAAAATGGACAATTTTTTTTGTCACTTCAAGGAATTATAAATTACACTAACTACAATTTTTCTTTGAATAGTGCCTAACTTATACATTAAACTTGGAACTTTGCTTATTAGTTAATCATAAAAAAAGAAAAATGAAAGGGAGAAAAAATGAGCCATATATCTACTTTTCAAAGAAATAAGTTTACCCTTTTTAAAAAACGGTCGAAAAATTTGAAATATTTACCCAGAAAATGACTCAACTAATTAGTCTTTAATAAAAGTTGCCCCAACAACTCATAACTCACACGTGCAAAAGCCTTCTCGTAGCTCAAATTTCACTCTCCCCTCCCATCATCTCGAAAGATTTACGAACAGAAACTTAAAGTTCAAACTCCGAAGCCAATTTAAAACCAACATCAAAAATCGCATCGAACCGCACCAAACTCAATAACTCATTTAAGAAAAAGAACTAGAAAAGTCAAAAGTTTCGGTTGAAAAATCTTTTGAAATGAATTGAGGAAACTTTATAAAACGCGGGCCCCATATATTGAAGTAGTAGAACACTAAATGACTCAGAAGCAAAACTTAACTCTTTTTTTTTCTCCCCTTTTGCTCAAAATCCGTTCATATTAAATGAACCCCTCCCTTCGTAATGGATCACCTGCAAAATTGAATTTCACCCCTTGTAACAAGCCTACCTTTGATTAATGCAGCCAAATTATTGATATTTATCGTAAAGCGCAGCGTTTAAAAGTGTTTGCCCCTTTCAGAAAGCATAATTATGATTTAATACGTGCAATATACGTCTGATAGATGTCCTTCATACATTATACGGACACGAAAACTAAGAATTCCCAAACTTCAAAATTAATATTATTAATTACGAAATAGATTGCGTGGAAAAAGAACGGAGGGTAGATTATGAGAAGAATTACTCTTTTTACCTTGCTACTATTTCTTTCATTTTTTTCGCAAAGTATTAAAATAAATAAAGCTCAGCCTTATTTACTTTTTTTTTCGGCATTTAGAAGAGTTTTTAGAAAATAATTTCTTCAGTAGAAAATATTAAAATGCATTAAAACTTTACGGAAAAAATCTATTTGGTTTAGATTTGTTTAGTACTTCATCTGGACAAAGAAATTGTTATCAAAAGTTTAAAAAGTTTTATAAAAAGAAACAAACATTTAATTTTACTTGAATAAAATTAACTTGAAAGAAGGTTAATTATGACCTGGGCAAACGAGACATTTTAAATCTCTAATTTTATTATCCAGATATCCGTATTTTCCCATCAAATTAAACCAGAGTATTATGATTCTTAGTTATTCATGTACCCATAAATAATTTTTTTTTTCATTTCATTGTATCTATTGTTTAAAAAATTACTTACAAAAAGGAAAGCACTCTCAGAAAAGAAAAATTATCTCTTTTTATTACCATAAGATAATGTAGTTTTTTTACAAGTTAATAGTAAAAGCTTACAGATTTTAGAAGACATTTTAGAAAATAATTTCTTCGGTAGAAAATATTTAGACTCATTAAATCCTTATAGGAAATCTACTTAATATTATTTTTTTTGCTTCTTTATATTGACAAAAAAATTTTTTAATCAAAAGTTCAAAGACGTTTAAAAAAATAGAGAAAAAGTAATTAAAAATTGTAATTTTACTTGAATAAAAGTAACTTGAAAGAAGGTTCATTATGACCTGGGCAATCGGGACATTTTAAATCTCTAATTTTATTATCCAGATATCCGTATTTTCCGATCACATTGTACCAAAGTATTATGATTCTTAGTTACTTATGAACCTATATATACATTTTTTTCATTTCTACTGTTTAAAAAATTACTTAAAAGAAGTAAAGCATTCTCAAAAACGAAAAATTATCTTTTTCACATTACCATAAGATGATGTAGTATTTTTCTAGTAAATATTTTTCAATATTTTCAAATTTTCCATAAGGTATGAAAAAAGTAGATTCAAGTTCTATTGAAAATGTTCATTTTTACGACTATTTTAAAATCTACTGTATGTCGGCAATTTTGTTTCTTGTCTACTGATACACCGAAACCAGATTTTAGTCATTCAAATATTTTGAAATTAGGCATGCTGTTTTTGTTACAATACAATTTTTCATTGTAATTTTATTTTAGGCAGAAGGCTTGTAGGAAAAAAGAACACTAAAATTTTGGAAATGACTTATTTATTTTATCTTTTTATGTAATGTATTATTCATATATATTAATAACAAACTAACATGGTTAATTTTTTTTAAAAATCAATTTATGTATTTTTTACAAATATAATATTAAAAATGTTGAACCATACTTATTAGTAAAAACACAAATATAATAGATATAATTTGCTCAAGTGATTAAAATTATCAATTTTCCATTCAAGTTGAAAAAAAATTTGTAGGGAAATAACAGCTCAACGCAGTTATTTCTTCTAAATACGAAATAATTTTTGAATTATTTTCAGCCTTAAAGGAAGGGTTGAAACTATTCATTTTATTTCATTTTTATCTATTTAGAAACTTTTGGTGTTTGTTTCATAATCAAAATAAAAACCGAAGTTTAAAATCAGAAAATTTTTATTAAGTTCATACTTAAGCCTAAATGATTGCATACATTTTAGAACAATTCTAAAATCTAATTAGCTCTATAAAACGAGAAACTTTGGCACTAGTTTGAAATTCTACATATAAACCACACAAATTTAGACCTAGTGCATTAATTAATGTGGAAGAAACAAAACGTTCTCTTTGAAAGTTTGCAAACAAAGCACTCCATATAGATGACATATTACAGAGACAGTCCCTAATTTTGTGCCATGGCACTCTAGAGTTCTATAGAGTGAGACATCGATTACCACGAGAAATTTATGACTTCATGTCCATTGCATATTTTATTTTATAATTTTATAACCATTGTTGAACAGTCGATCCATTTTTTGGAGTTTATGGCTACCAATGTACAACTCCGTAACCTTGTAATTTTTAGCCTAATCCAAAAGACAAGGGAACTCCTGGATTTTATTCAACACAATCCACAAGACAAGGAATTCCTGGATCAAGTATTGGGAGAAATTTGCCTTCGAGCAGGACTTTTTGATGAAACTAATCCACATTTGCGTAAAATGGAGCGAAAAACTACAAAACATCCCGTGCTTAGTCTGACGGCAAGGGGACTCTAACCCATGATCCACCTGCCATTACGGATATTTTACGTCAGCACTGTGGTCGGTGCAATCGGATGCGGTATTCGTTCCGACAAGCCATCGCCGGGATTCAAACCCGGTTCACCTCATTGGAAGACGAAAACTCACTCCCCTGGACCACCATGGCCGTCTAATACATATTTTATATTTTATTTTATAATCGTCGTTGAACAGCTGACCCAATTTTTGGATTTACGGCTACTAATGTTCAACTACGTAGCCTTGTAATTTTCAACACAATCCACAAGACAAGGAATTCCTGGATCAAGTATTGGGAGAAATTTGCTTTCGTGGAGCGCTTTTTGATTAACCAGCATTTGTGTTCATGGAGAGGGAGACCACGAGAACTTCCCGCGGTAAGTCTGACTGCAAGGGGACTCTAACCCATGACAGAGGATATTTTACGTCAGCAATGTGATAGGTGCAAGCTGGATGCAGAATTCGTATAGACCAGCCATCGATTTGAAACCGGTTCACCTCATTGGAAGTGAACGCTCTATCCCCTGAGCCATCGCTTCACTCTAATACATATTATAGAAATTTGTTGGAATTCAAAAGTTGTTATTCTGTTGTTATGCTCCTTTTAATAGATATTAGTATCAAGTCTCTAGTGAAAACGCTATGGGGGTTCTCATTACCTTTGCTTCTACAAATATATGCGAAGCTGGATTTTCAGCAATTGCTGATTAAAAAAAAATAATATCGCTCGTAAAATAAATATTGGAGAGGAAATGCGAACAGTTAAATCAAACTTTTTTCCACGATTTTGAACGTTACGCCAGTTTACCCATCGCACAGTACAAATGCACAATACCATTGAAAATGAATAGTAATTTCTCTTTATTTACATTTTTCCTTATATTTTTAACTAACCGTCTACGGCAATCAGCTGCTTCGCTTATATGAACTCATCATTTTTTGTTTCCACATTGTCTTTCGCAAGCTCAAGCTCAACTCTTCGTGGCACCAAGCTTGCTCCAAACCTTCCACATTAGTATTTAATGTGTAAATCAGAGGATTTAAAATCTTTTTCGGATTCCCCTGCGATGACCAGGTAGTCTACTCAAACCAACTCACCACTTCGATATTCTACATAGTAATCCACTTGTAAGAATTCATCTCTTTTCGGTTTAATGACACAAATGCTGTAATCGGCTGTGTTGTACTAAACACTTGGATGGAATTATTATTTAGCTTAACTATCAGTTAGGTAAATTACCCGGATCAATACAAAATATCGTAACAAAGCCTTTATAGATTTTTTTTATTTGCACATAAAAACATGATTTTAATTTTTGGGACATCTATCTAGGTTAAAACGTGTTCTTTAGCATTGCTATTTACCCCTTATTTACCCGATAATTAAAAATATCGAAATAAAACTTACATAGTTTTCCTATAAATTTCATAAAGACATGGTTTAAATTAAAGATGTCCATCTACGTAGAAACGAGTTATAAAGCGCTAATGTCAATTTAGGGCTAAATACAACAATAGGGAAAGCCCGGGCAAGATGGACCGCTTAAGGAAACTTAGTTTAAAAAATAATAAACTAGAGCAATTTTATATCTTTCATATTGTAAACACATGGTGGGAACATTGCTCTTACATATCTCATACAGAAAATAAATAAATAATAAAGTTCAATAATAATAACTTAACGTAAACAAAAATAGAATATTGTCCCATCTTGCCCGGGCTGCCCGGGCAAGATGGTAATAAGTTATTTTTGGTCAAGAGTTGACCAAAAATAACTTATTAATTACTACCAGTTACTTATTATGGAATCAGACAAAAAGAATCCAACTGATTACACATTTGGAACCATATTTACAGATTCGGACTGGCTGTCATATTTTTATAATCAAGAATCCAAATATATCCATCGACAGAAAAGTATAAGTTTATTCAGAAAAAAACTACATTACTGTGTTTAATTTCATTACGTAATTAATAAGTTACCTCTTGCTAACTAGCATACATGATACCAGCTCGTTGAAAAATTATTATTGACGCCAAATTCGTAAAAATCTGATCATTAGAACAAAAATTATTCAGAGTTATATACATCTATTTTTTTGGATCATTGTGTACATTTTTTGGTCTAAATAGCAGTCCAATGCTCCAGCTATTTCATTTTCCGTCGTACTAGGAAAAAAATTGTTTTATACTTTGTGTGTGGTTTTGATAAGATAGATTTTTTTACTTATCAACTATCGGCTCAAGAAATTGAAGTAAAACACAAGAAGGAAAGAAAAAAAAGTTAAAAAACTTCTTGCACTGCCGGTCAAGCTCGAACTCCAAACTATTCCAGAGGTGCCATCGCTCAACACACAAACTTTTCACCTTTGATGATCAAGTGAACCCCCCCAAAAAAAGAACGATTGTAGAAACTTAATAGCCGTGAAAGCGGCGAAAAATGTGCGATTGCCTGTCCTGATGATAACAAACGCGCCAAACTGCCCGAAGTGGCTGCATTGCGCAATATTGATCTTATTTTACTTTTAGCCAGATAAAAGGCAAAATCTGCCAAAGAATTTTCACCAAACTCTTGCATCCAATGTTTGGCCTAATATCCATCAGTGTCGGGCTAAATATAGAAGCTTCGACCCAGGATGCTTGACTGGGGGGTCACAGAAATTTCGTGGACGCAATCCTTTTTGACTCAACTCTTTTCAATAGTTTTCCATAGCTGGCGTAGGAGGAGTCCGTCTTCGCAACCCTCATTCAAAAGACACAATGGCCCAGGGGTAAAAATCGATGCGTTTTCGACCCAAAGAATATATGATGATGTTATTCTGGCCATTAATCAATGGAAGGGAATTGAGTTGTTTGTCCGATACGCCTGGCTTCGCGCCTCGACTTTATTCAAGAAGCTCCGGCGCTAATGAATCTTTGCCTGAAAAATCTGGCTTTGACGCTGCTGCGGCCCCTGGAGAGTGCCACTTTTCCTTTTGCTCCAAAAAGATGAAAAGCATGAAGAGGAGAAAAAGAACTTTCTTCGGAATAAATACATTAAAATAAGCTGGTAGTGAAATAAAATAAAAATGCTGTTTTGCTTTGAAGAAGCTAAAAAAATATTTCATCGTGACATGGCGGAAATGATTAAATATATATAATATTTCATTTATAATTTTATCTCATGATGAAATACTGTCATATGTTCGAAAATATACGCAGACTGTTTCGTATCTAAGTTTGTATATAGGGTTTATATATCGAAAATGGTTTATATATCCATAATATAAAATTCCATTAGTTATTTTATCTTTAGCACAATTATATGCTCTTACACTCTCAGAAAACTCAGTTCTATATTGAACCATAATATCGGTACCTTGAACCTCTTTAATAAAAACTTAATAGGATGTGAAATCGAATCATATTTCCGTCCAATTTGTACCATAATATCATGTAATCAAATTTAGCAAAGATTAATTTGCAGAATAATATGGATCAAATTGGGTGAACATTAAAGTTGTGGGGTAAATTTGCACGATATTTAGCCCAATAGTTCAAGGCACTCACAAGTTTTTAACAGTGTAATTTTTTGTAATTAAAACGCTACAAAAAATTTAATAATTTGTGTCTTTGCCCTCTACTTTTTTGTCATGGTTTGTAATTTAGTGTTAATTCTCAAAAATGATCAAATATGTATAAATAACATTTTTAGTAATTTTGAAAAAATTTATAATGAAGCACTGTCTCCTCAAACTTAAATACGAAGAAAGATACCGCAATGAGAAGTGATAGCTTTCTTTGTTTAAAAAAATAGTAATAATAACAGTAATTCAAAAAAACAACATAATTCTTGTAAATAAAACCAAAATATACGGTATTTAAACCATTCATTTGGTACAATTCATATGGAACAGGTTTACACAGATATTCTAGTGCCGTAATGAAATACTTAATTTGTACTGATCATAAAAATAATTATTTCCAAAACTATGTTAAAACAAGCAGAAAGCCGAGTAGCACGAAGCGGGAGTTACTTGGTTTATTTATTCAAAATAAGAAATTCATCTATATATCACGATCAATTCAAGCTGTGGTTCGTATGTATCACGATATATCATAAAAATATTACAACAAAGACAAACACTTTTCTCGTCCGGTATTATAGAAGCTGTTTAGAAAAGCTGTGGTTCGTAATCCTTTGACCATTTTCTTTATATAAAAGTTATAAACATTATAAATTCCATGAAAATTCTGAATTGGTTAAGAGCTAATGAGAATAGATAGAGTAGAAAAATATGCATTACTTTGTAAATAGTAAAATTCAACAAATGTTTTTCCAAACATATAAACTTAATCTCTATATTTTAATTCTTTTTAAAATAGAATGTTCAAAGCAAAATGCATTTATGACATCGTAATTATTTTTTTTTTAAATCAGAGTTTTAAATCTTTTTAAGGAGAATATATCTATAAGAAAATTAAGAAGAAATTAAAAATGCTTAGCTTCAAAAGGCTGTTTTTTCTTGTAAATTAAACTGTGGACAAATTATAAAATATTTCACTAAAATAATAATCGTACAACGAAAATATATAACCATATATTTATTTGAATGATATGTATCTTTTTTATGAGCCTATATTTAAAAAATTATTATTGCTTTTTGTTTAACAAATATTAATAAATTGCTTGGAGATATGTAATCGTTCGTTTGAATGCTTTTTATTGTAAAATTTGAGTATTATTGCACTTGCTTCCACTTTAACTTTCTGACAATTGTTAAAAACTACTGTTGGTTTCATTTTAATAATTTAAAATTAAAATTTATTCTTTTAACAGGGGAAATAATCCATTTTTGAGCCTAACGTATAGTTCTGTAGAGAAAATATTTAACTGAAGTTGTATTGTTTTCTTCTTCGAGAATTAATTGTTTTAGTGTGTATTTTTCTGTTGAATAAGTTTTTTTATTTTGATATAATGCTTTTGTAGTATAAAGTATTTGTAATGAAAGTCTTTTTCCCAAATTAAATATTAAATAAACTAAAGTATAAATAATAAAAACCTTATTCAAACCGTTTATTAAATAATCATGAAAAAGTGCTTTTTTTTTCTTTCATAGTATGAATATTAACTGATGATATTTCTTTTATTACAGTAGAAGACTGATCACACTTTTGCAAGAAACGTTTTTAACGGATATCGAAGGACGAACCCCCCTAGGCAAGGCAGGAAAAAAAAAGTTTAAAAAATGTACTTAGTTATTGTTCGTTTTCTCAGCGGAAATCATTAACGAACTTCAGATAAGGAATATATGTCAGAGTGTTTACTTTCAAACAAAGTTTAACGCCAATAATCAATGAATGAGTAAGTTATAGCCTATCTTTGGCGCACACTTCTGGCATCAAAGCATAGACGCTTTTCCACAATTATCAGGAAATTTTCTGAAGCGTTGATGGTTTTTCGATCGCCTCTTTGGATAATTTCTCTTCCATTTCCTTAGAAATTTCATATTTTAACAGTTAGTGGGATATGATAACAGCACACAGCCGATAGTGATTCATTTTTAAATGTATTGTGAAGCGCTGATTTTGACACAAGCGCAAAAGATTTTTGCCTTATTGGAAAATAATTCATCAATAAAAATCATTCTCGTTTCCAATAGCATAGTTTGAAAGTCGTTTTCAAATACTAAAGATTTGAAAAGATCATTTGAAAATATCCTGTCATAGTAAAATTGTTAGCTAAATCTTTAAGGGGTATGAAATTTTCTGTCGCCAAATCGACTTGAGAAACAATTACATTTAAATAGGATTTAACTCAGAAGTTTCTACTTAAATTTAATTGGAAAATTTACACTACCCTCCCCTTTGTACATGCTCACAGAAAAGTCAGAAAAGTTTTCAGTTGCTTCTGATTATCTTAAGCATTTAATGACGAAAAATTTAATTAGGGTAGGGGAGAGTGGGGTCAATTNGAAAATTTACACTACCCTCCCCTTTGTACATGCTCACAGAAAAGTCAGAAAAGTTTTCAGTTGCTTCTGATTATCTTAAGCATTTAATGACGAAAAATTTAGAACACATTTATGCAAATGAATTAGGGTATAGTATAAAACGCAAACTTGTTTATAAAATCTGAAATGTATGAGGTGTTTCTTCGTTTTTTTAGTACTTAGTGTTTTTATGATTGCTGTTTTCTAAAATTTCTGAAACGCTTTTTTAAAATCATTTTATATTTTTAGAAAAAAATAAAAGTGCTTTTAAAATTATATTCCGTTTGGCTTTAGCATAATAGGGAGCGTAATTTTTACTACATTTCTAAAAACTTTTTAGAGTTCGACAATAAGTATTTACTAAATTAAGCTACTATCTTTTGCATCTTGAATTTGTATTCTTAAATTATTATAATAATTTTAATTATTATTTATAAATTATCAATGTTAATAATAATTATTATTAATTAGTATAATAAAGTGTCTTTAAAATAATTAAGTGTCTTCAGTATAAACTTCTCCATTTTAACTTCCCCCTTCATAGGTATTAAAACTACCAAAAGTTACTCCATCTGAGATATTTAAGTTATTCCCTCCATGCTTATCAATTTTTTTTTAATTTATCTGAACTCCAACAATTTATAACACAATATATTGTAATATGGAAATAATAATAAAAAACTAAACTTTTATTTACAATTTCTTCGAAAAAGAAGTTCATAAAGTAATGAATCATCTGAAAGTGATTAAAGTGTCTCCAGTAATAACTTCTCCATTTTAACTTCCTCCAGCAAAGGTATTGTATACTACCGAAACTGCTAAACTATCGAAAAAAACTACCGAAAGTTAGTCCATCTGAGATGTTTAAATTATCCCCTTCATGCTTATCAATTTTTTTTTTAAATTTATCCAAACTCTAAACAATTTATGATATATTATAATATGGAAATAATAAAAAAAAAAACTGAACTTTTATTTACAATTTATTTGAAAAAGGAGTTCATTAAGTAATAAATCATCTGAAAGTGATTAAAGTGTCTTCAGTAATAACTTCTCCATTTTAACTTCCTCCATCAAAGGAAATCCTTACATTTGAAGCAAGAGTCATCAAAATAGACGATGAAGTTTTCTTTCGGATTCCGATTGTTCCGGGGACACGTTTTCTTTTCATCTGACCGCTCCATGGAGCCCCTGTCTATTAAGAATAAGAAGAAAAAAGATTCCTTAATCTAAATGAAGGGGATCTAAAAGAAACTTCTCCTCTGCCTCCAATTCCATCTGAAGCCGAGAATTTTTAGATCAATACCCAATTTCACAACTAGACTCTTTTTATTCTTTTTCTCTGATCTTTACGTCCTCCATCCCCCCTTGCTTCCTTACGTCAGTCCTCTTCTTCGTCTTTTAGGGTAGAAGCATCTGAAATTGGAAAATTATCGAACATTTGATTACGCCTTCCAGTAGATTTTTTAGTAAGGTCAAGGGCATATATAAAGATCATGTCTTTGCTTGCTATTTCAACCCTTTACGTTCTAATTTTTTTTTCTAAATAAATAATTGATTATTCCCATCATAAATCATTATCAATTCTAAATATTTTAAAAGCGCCAAGCACATCTACTAATTGAAAAAATTTCGTTTTAATTTACAATTCATCATTAAGTACCAAATATCTTTGTTGAACTATATTTCTATGACCATTATTATATCGCATGTTCTAATGAACATATGTTCATTTTTGTTTCTTTAAGGAATTGATTATTCTTAGCTTAAATAATTTTTTATTCGATATATTTTGAAGACACCTACCACACCATGACAAACATTTTTTTAAGAAATAAATTTCGTTCTAATACATGCAGTCGCAAAATCTTAAGGGGAAGCTAATACCACAGAAGAGACTGCATCGTGAACCTCCATAACCTCATAAGCACCTCCATAAGTACCTCTCACCTCCATAAGCAATTTAAAATTCAAAGTATAGATCGAGTGAGTTCATGCAAACTTTGAGTAAACCATGAAGTTTCAAATGCTGAAGGAAAAAAAAATATTACAACATATCAAAATGAAATATGCTAGAGGGAAGTTCTCTTTTAATAAGTTTGCATTTCGACATTTTGTTTTTAGCAATTAAAACTTCAAGGTTAGCATAAACTTACTTTTTCATAATTTAAATTTAAATTAGTTATAGAGGGGGCATAGAATTTGTGATGAAAAGTTTTTCCCGTGGTAAAGCATCCTCTTTACTAATTATCGTAATTTTGCAATATTTTGAGACCATAATAATGATACAAAATAAAATATAAGAACAGGACAAAAAATAAATAATGAACGTAATTTAACTAATTACGGTAGCACCCCAATATTTTTTTAACATAATTGCTCCTTACATTCAAATTTTTTTAAATAAAGAATTGATTATTTTTGTATATTTACTTTAAAGGCACCTGCCACCTTTTATTTTTTTTTAATTTTATAACCGGTGTTAAAAGGCCGACACAATTTTGAGTTTACGACTATCTGTGCTCAATTCTGTGGCTTTGTAATTTTGAACCCTATCCAAATGATAATGGAACTCCAGGATCAAGTATTGGGAGATACTTGCCTTCAAGGAGGACTTTTTGATGGAACACATCAGCATTTGCTTTACAAGGAGAGGAAAACTACGGAAACCTCCCACGGTTAGTCTGACGTCAAGGAGACTCTAACCCGTGATCCGTCTACCACGTAGGATATTTTACATCAGCTCTGTAGTCGGTGCCAACCGGGTGCGGAATTCGTATCGCCAGCCCTCGCTGGGATTTGAAACCCGGGTTACCTCATTAGGAGGCGAGCACTCTATCCCCTGAGCTACTACATCTCTTTACCACTTAATTTGAAGTGACACAAAGTAGTTCAATTTTATAAGCTCTTTTTAATTCAAATCAATGATACTGCTTTTAATTTTCGTTTAACATATCACGCTATTTACATGGTTTTAAATTGCCTTTTGCAATTAAACCTTAATTCAAGACATGCACATTAAAGTTGGTGATTAGAGAACACTCTGAATGAGACATTTATCCCTTCAGAACTTTAAAAAAAACTTCTCTTTTAAGTAAAAATGATCACCTAAGTTGTTGATTATTTAAAAATTGCACTAAAAATACTGAAGCTAAACTTACATTATTAGTTTTAATATTAATAATAAAGCTTTTCTTAAGTCTAAAGGAACGACAAAAAATATTCCAGTAATATAACCATTCTCTTGGAATGTTAAATTACCAACGAAAACTTATAAGTTATATTTAAACAATAATTATATGGTACTTAGAAAGTTATTTATTGGCGACAAAAAGAGAAATTATCCGCCAATCCAGAATAGCAGTCAAGAAACTATGGCTTAATTAAGCTGTAACTGCATTGCCATGTCAGTAAGTGGAAAGGATGACGTTTGTCACTGCTACTCGAAGCCCCAAGCCCTGCCATTTGGGAAGCTAATACCCAAGCGCCCTCATCAAGCCCCTGCACCATTTTCTGCCACCCCCTTCTCGCATAAGCCCCCGTATGCGTGTTACGCACATTAACAATTCGGATTTCGACTGGAGACACACCTTATGTTAATACTAAGCGGTTCAGATTTAAGTTTAATGAATCTTGGAAAGGCAGGAAATTAAGAATTAGCGTTTTCTTGATCTTAAGTTGATATTGTTTGTATAAAGTTTGATACGAATTAATCATCATTAAGAGGTGATTAATTCATATTTTTATGCTTTGTATTTCAGCTGATTTATATCATGTATATGAATTTTAAACACATTTATATGTTTATCATTCTATTCATATTTTATCAATTTCTGATATGGACGCTAATTAATTATCATCAAGTAATGCATTTTAATGATTTTTATGTATAAGGCTCTACATAATAATTGTTTCAGTAAACATTTATCATTTAATCAATGAAACATGTTTAGTATTAAATTTCAACTATTTTTACAATAAATGCTTTGACTTTCAGATTTGCGGAAATTTATCATGAAATATACTGACCTAAATCTACAGGCTAAAAATTAATTTTTAAAAAAATTTAAATTCTTAACAAGAATTATTAGTTTTTTGATCAATGATTGTTTTATAATTCAGCCTTTTCCATGAAAGTTAGCATATTTTTCTTCAAAAATTTATTTTGAAAGCCTCTTTCTTTAAAAACAAGTAAATTATAATTTTTTTTTGGAAATGGGCTTTTAAATCGCTATGCCTTTATTTATTCACTTTAACTAGTTTATTCAGTTGAAGAAGATGGAGAAACTTGATTAATAGTAATTTTTTCATATTTGCTTGTTATTTGAATTTCAAAAAATTTTGCATTTGATTATATAAAACAAATTACACATACTTTTCAGTGACAGGAACACTCGCATAGCATTTTAAAATGCATACTGTATTACGAATCAAACTTAATTTACATACTATGCTGTATTTCTTATAGTTCACTTTAAATAAGCAAGTGGTAGTTATTTAGAACTTAAACTAATAATAACACTGGAGCATATTCTATGTGCACCTTGTAAATAGAATAGGCATCTCAACGTTGCGGTATTTCCCGCCTCTCCACACTTTTCCCCTCTCCGAAAACAAGGTAACGGAGAAAGGAAAATCTGTTCGGCATCCATTAAATCACGCAAATCACCATAAGTATGTGTTCGGGACTTTTTAGTAGAGTGGGCAGCAGAAATATTAAAATTATTTTCATCTCTGCCGTGATATAATATTAAAACTCTTCTCAATGTGTGCTTCACACACCTCTTGAACCATAACCTGTATGTCGTATTACATTCATACTATTGCTGGAAAAAGGCAAGTTCCGTCCCTAATAATTGCTATGAAAGCATGTGGCACCATAGTATCGTTTATGTTTAAACTTTCTGCAGACGTTTCAGAAAGGATCAAGAATAAATTCATTCAATTATTTATTTTTGAAAAAAAAACGACACACATTTTTAGGCAGTAAAATTAACTTCAGTAATAATTTACATAAATCAGATTTTCATCACATATTAGCAGAAAAATTTTTTATTTAATAAAACAAAAACTGTTATTTTATTTATAAGCTGATTTTTTTTTCTCATTTAAGATCTAGCCATTTGCTACTCACTTATTTAAGCGGAAAAAATCAAATTATTTATTTACTTGAAGCAGCCAACAATTTTACCTCCACTTTTTAAAATTTCAAATTACAATCAATAATTCCTAAATTTATTTCTGATTACCTTGTTTAACTTAATTAATTCTTTAACGATAATAAAAAAAAGCTGTTAAGGAATAAGTATTAAAACAAGTTAACTGCCAAGTTATTTAATTCACAACTATATAATAAAAGTTGAGACTGACTACCACTGTAAGAATTCATGTTTTTCATAACTCTTGTTTTTAATATGTTACTCATGTCAGATATTACCAAAATGTTGCATAATCAGTGGAAAACTCTCATATTTTCGCCATAATTAAAAGCATTACAAAATCACAAATCACAAACATTAAATTTTTACTTAACTTCATGTAATAAACAAAAAACAAGAACTTGAACTTTCAAAAAGATTAAATTTATGTACTTGAAACCTGCAGTACTTTGTGCTATTATTGTCATTAAATTACAGCATTAAAAACCAATTATCAGCTCATCAAAATAAAAAATATATAACTTAATAGCAGCAAGAAATTTAAAGTAAACTACTGTTCCAAATAACTCGATGATATGCGATAAAAAAATATGATAAATAAAATATAATAGGTAATTACATCTTTAAACTCCTAAAACGTTGTTTTATTAAAAATATAAACTTCTACTTTTATTTAATATGCATTTTTCTTCATCTTAATTCCCCATTGCATATCACATTCTATATTCGATTAAAATTTTCTTCCATTCCACAAAGCAGAACCAATTCTATGGGATGAACCCATAAATTCATAAGAGCAGTTATTTCCCAACGGGTCTTTTTATTTTTAGAATTTGCATAATTACACAATTTTCCTGGCTCTGAACTGTAACAAGACTATCTTTTTAGAATCTTTTTTTTCCTCTTTCTATTTTTCTTACGGCGTACCTACACTCGATTCAGATAGTAAATAAGAAAAACTCACCATAAAAGTGCTCGCGATGAGTCCTGGCCGATGAAAACGTTTACACAAGGCTTTCGATTACTTTTCGTTAAAAGATTAATGTTCGAAATTTAACCCCACTAAATAGCATGATAAATTATTAATTTAGAAAACGGTAATGAAATTGTTCCGTGTTTTTATAATGGCTTTCATTGCGTGTTGGGGATATATTAGCTCACATTTCGGTTTTTATTTTTTTTTTCCTTTATCGTTAATGTTTTTGCTAAATTGCTATCATATTTGATGATTTATTCATTTCATTTTCGAAAACCTGTGGATGCGGAATACTGGTAGCGATACATTTCCGTAAATAAAATAGGATCATTTGAAAATTTAACTGAAGTTACAACAAATGAGTTTACAGTAAAATATATATCATAGCTTTCTCTTTTCAATGAACTCTACACAAATAAAACTTTCATAACATTTTGATAATTTATTTTCAGGAGTTGAAGTTTTGCACATTGAATAATTCATTACAGAAAAACGTTATTTCAAACATTTTACGTGTTCATAAGTTATTCACAGGTTGAATGATATTGAACGTTACATTAATTTTAGGCATTTGTTAAGTACAAACTCTACTCGACTTTATCAAAAGGTATGTTTTAAACTGGTAAGTTGATTCACTTGACATGCTATGAAACTTGTAAGAAATCGGAACTTTGCATATTGAGATTCAACATTATTTTATCATGCTTTTAAATCTGATCATTGTTGTTCATATATTGTTCAAAAAATTAGTTCACATTGAACCATAATATTGGATCATTAAATTATATGAACCCTAAAATTTTTATCATACAAAGAAACAAATTTCAGTCACATTGTTTAAAAATGTTTCACATTGTTTCATATTGTTGCTTCATGTAACCATACAAAGTATTATGAATCAAAATGGAATTGTTAACATAACTGAAGAAACTAAAAGATATAAATTAAAATGTTACGTTAGTTAAAAAGACTTACAGAATTGGATCAATTTTAAAAATTATTGTCATTGATAAATTACTGACAAATATTTGTTTTTTGATTAGTTGAGAAAATGGACTGCAGAATAATTTGATGATCCTGATAATCTCCTAACTTACTGCAACTTTTATAAGTGTGAGGACAATAATATGTTTTAAATCTGCTGTAATTCTAAGATATATTTAGATATCTTAGCTAAATTAAGGTATGTTAAATCATAACAAGTTTTCCTCAAATTCAATAAGCTATCTACTTTAAACGTAGATATCATTTAAATGTGTTTAAAATCTAAATAAATGAAAGATGGACCATACTATCATTTATGTATANATATATATTTGTTGTGATATTGATCTCCGAGCAGTGACCACGATCATGGGAGTACTCCATGACAATTAGCCAACAATTAGCTTTTGCAAAATTACTTCACTTTAAAATAAATTTCGAATCAAATTATAGAGTGGTTCACGTAAGTTGTAATAAATTGTGGAGCAGTTTATTTAAATAATTAATTTATTTTTTAAATATAGTCATTCTATCCTTTACAAAATATTAATGAAAAAATATACTTTCTTAAATGCACATAAACATTAGCTCCAAACATTAGCTTCAAACATACTCGTATGATGTTTAAATTTTAACCAGTAACCCTGAAAACCCAGCCAACTTCTGGAATCATACATATCAATAAATCCTTTGGAATAAAAAAAAGATCCTAAATTACTTGAATTCTTTTCTATTGTTCCACTACGAAGATTATCAATAACCCATCGATGGATTTTCTATGACACACACCTCAATGGCACATAATACGGGATATAATTCAGGTTTCAACCCGAGTCCTTTTCACAATTCCTAACAACAGATCAATATAAAGTGAAAATCATAAATATAGAATAAAACAATAGAATGATAGGGATAATTTCACTTTTTTTTTCTTCTCTCCTAGAAAGGTCCCTATTTTTATTGCATTTGCTTTATTTTTCCTTCCTCTCACAGAAAAGAGGGTCTTATTTTCTGGATTAAGGATCGGAAAAAAAACGGGAAAAGAGATGGGGGATTTATGGAGACTCAATATCATCTATAGCGGGTGATGGAGGATCATGTCAGGAAAGAAGATACATCCTCTGCCTTGGAAATCTAAAGGGAGGATCAGGCCGCCCATTAACATGTTAATAAACAGAACCGCGTCAATGGTCTTTCTTGGATATTTTTTCGAACATTTTTTTTTTATCTGTAGGGGACCATCAAAATATTTCTGTTAACACAATGCAATATGAAAATGCAAAATGTTATCAATAACAGCAATTTCTATTTTTTTTTTTTCATACGTCTATTAAGATGTTAGCTTAAAGAAAAAAAAATTATAAAGTAAAGAGAAAAAGTTATATAATTTTTTTTTCTTTAAGCTAACATCTTAATAGACATATGAGAAAAAATAGAAATTGCTGTTATCGATAACATTTTGCATTTACAATTTAGGATAACAATTTAGGAAATATAAAGTAAAGAGAAAAAGTTATATATTTCCTAAATTGTAAGATCCTGTTTCATACTTTGCAACTCCATCTAGTTAGTCAGGTCATACCTAGTTGATTGATCAAAACGAAATAAGTTTTTTTCTGTTTAAAATCGGCCCTATCTAGGTTATATAGCACAAATTTAACAGATTCAAAACTGACAAAACCTAATTAAAATTCATAAAGCAAGATTTGTTTCTTATTTGCGCTATGAAAATAAGAAATATTCTGGTAAAAGAAACTAATATTTTTCGTATGTACATACAGCTTTTAATTAAAATTGCAGCATATTTTATGATTAATCATGGTTTTCATTTTAAAATCCTCTGTGACTAATTGCTTTGGTTCAAAATTTGTAAAATCTAGTTTTGGACTTCAACTTCTAATTTGCTTGTCATCTGGTTATTTTGGGCAAAGTACTACGTCTTCTTTGGTTAAGATAGCTAGATCAAATTGTTTATTGAATGCTCATATGTACTATTTTCTTTTTTTCCTACAAAAAATGCATATTAAGTGTACTAAAAAGTCTCTTTTATCTGAAAAAAAGCTCTCTTTTTAATAATATGCTAACAAATTCCATGAAAATTTTACCCATTTTATTTGACTTTTTTTTAATTAGTAATTAAATTTGATTACTTTCTTCAATCTTTCTTTATCTAGTCTTAATGACTTTATATGACATTAATAACAAAACATTTAAACATATACTTTCCTCTGTCTTTCTTTAAACATCCATATACTCTAGTATATGGATTCAGAAGTCGCAAGTTTAAAGAAGAGTTAGGAATATTATTTTTGATTAAAGTTAAACTTTTCCTTGAGTAAATAAACATAAATTTGTTTATTTAATTTACAAAGCAAAAATGTAGTTAGATTTTATTTTACTTTTGAAAAATTACATATCATGTTTAGCAGCAAACATCTATTTCATCCTTAGAGCTATTTTATTACGAGGAATCCGACCTATAATCTCGCCAAAGAAACATTTGATAGCTTTCATTATTCAGAATATACTGTAGCAAAAGGGGGATTCTATTACATGTGACAGCGTGTAAATAGTAGCATATGTTGCAGTCATCAAAGAAATAGAGTAGCCAAGAAGAAGAATAGCCCATATACACAGCCAAGATACAGTTTCTGCATTATTTCGGTTTATGGGGAACTGATATAGGCATATCCCATGTCTTACCTATATCGTTTCTTTTCATGCACATATATCACAGCTAAATGATTCCTTGATGAAAATACAACGGAGAAACGATATTTGTTTCTTACTTTTATTTTTTTTTTATTTTCAAGGATTCTGCAAGATTGAAATTGAAAGCAACCTGTAACGGGATTATTTGAAGAGTAAATGTTTTAGGGAAGTAGTACGCGAAAAGGCAATTAAGACCATATTAACATAAATGCATTTTGATGAAAATAAAAAGGATAAATACAAATTTTGTAAATTTAGAGCTACGTACAATTTTATTTTTTATTAATTACTAGTCGTCTCAAGCAATTAGCTGGTTTACCTTTTTAAAAAGTAAAATTTCAAGTATTTCGGGATTTAAAATCTTACAGTCAAAAACTAAATCAATATGTTAGTAAAATTAACTGATATTGCTCAAGTGAGAATGGATTTAGTTTTAATCTCTGACAAGTTCGAAGGTTGTCGTGGTAAATTTAATATTAAAAAGCTTACATGCAACATATGCTAACATTAAAAAAAAGTTTGTTAATATCCATGGCGCGTTTGATTGGTAATTAATTAATTTAGCAACTTTGTCGAAATTAAATTGTGTACTTATTTTCTATTATTATTTTTGCGAGACAATGAATTTCAATTATAAGGGTTTTTTCGCCAAAACGAAAAGAACTTTAACTAGTATGAACTTCTTCAAATTAAAAGAACATAGATCATCAGAAAATAGAATATCTAAAAAATATAGAAAATACAAAGAATATAGAAGATCTCAAGCATTTGAAACAAAATTTATTAGTACAAATAATAAATTTATAAGTACATAATAAATTTATAAGTGCATAATAAATTTATAAGCACATAATAAATTTTTAAGTACATTTATAAATTACATAAAAAGTAAAAATCAGTTTTTACATTTACTTGAAACGTTTAATTCAGTGTTTCTTAACTTTTTTGGTATAATGGACCCCTTTTAAAATTTTTTAAGAAGTCACGGACCACCCCCCTGAGAAAAAAAGGCTTAATTGCAAAAACCATTTATTGTTAGAAAACATTTAATTTTATTATTTTAATAGTATACAAAATTTCGCTTCGCAAAGATACACCATAGCAAACGGAACTATAGCTGCCATAAATCGCTTTACAAGCAATGAGTAGGCTTCCAAACGTTTTAAAAATTAGAAGTAGTTAGCGGACCCCCAAAATATGACTCATGGACCCCTTAGGGGTTCATGAACCACAGGTTAAGAAACCCTGGTTTAATTGGTAACCAAAAGACTTGCCGACCAGTTTTATTGTTTTGTCTTTATTGAGCCAGGAAAGGGGGGGGAAATGATTGTTTTAAAAAAAATTTCTTAATGAGACCCAAGAGTTAAGACTTAACTGAGTTGAGTTTTGAATGTGTGTATTCAAATATATAATTTATGTACATTTGAGGCATCTAACCTCTGTTGGATCCATCCTATCATCTTCTAATTATCGGTTATAAGAGCTATTTGTTTCCGATTGCTTTTTCGAATGGTCACCCAGCCAAACATTAACATGTGGTGTAAACACTATAAAAAAAATTTAATGTGGTGCAACTTCCGCTATAAATATTAAAGGCCAATTCACTTGTATGAAAGACATGTTAACCTGATTTAATCTAGAAGTACCTTTTCGTAGATGAAGGTTGACATGGTCAATAATTAAATCCCCATAAACATCCACGATTAATGAGTACAAATTTTAATATTGCGATGCATTGTCAAAAATAATCAAATGTCGAAATTAGTATCCATATTTTTTTTATTCAAATAAAATTTAGCAACATTTACAATAATATCGTATTAATGAGTACAAATTTTAATATCGTGATTCATTGTCAACAATAATCAAATGTCGAAATTAGTATCCATATTTTTGTTATCCAAATAAAATTTAGCAACATTTACAATAATATCGTATTAATGAGTATAAATTTTAATATCGCGATGCATTGTCAAAAATAATCAAATGTCAAAATTAGTATCCATATTTTTGTTATCCGAATGAAATTTAGCAATATTTACAATAATATCGTATTTAATAACAATAACTTTGTATAATTTTCGCGATATTGTCATATTTGATGCATCTATGTGTAATATCATTAGCCAATGACCTATGCAAATCAGAATCTGGCATTTTTCAACTTGTTGACAAACTTGGCTTCATGGTACTGATAACCATGGTATCAAGTACTGATTTTTTATAATGTTTATGATATTTTCATTTAAAGGATAATAATATTGAGAGCTTACAATTCATGATAAAAAGAAAGAAGAGAACAATTAATTATTATCATTCGGTATTAAAATGCTTTAGTATTAGAATTTAATAGATTTAAAAGCCTAGAAATTGAGATGCCGTTTGGATAAATAAGAATAAACATATTTATATGTAACAATGTCACTGACGGTGAAAAATAACATTTCTTCAATTTTTCGATAACTTATGTTAGTCCGCATATTTGTGACGATGTGATTTAATTGAACTATGCATTTAGCAAGATTTAAGGATATTTAATTTTTTCTAGTGATTTCATCTGCATCTATTTTTCTTTCTTTTTTTTTAATATTTTGCAAAAATTCTGTTTCCATGACAACGCACGTTTAAATCTATAAGAAGGGTTTTCATCAACGAACTTTCGTATTTTAGATACTATGCGTGAACCACGTAATGCTGGAAAGAGGTGACAAACCAACCTTTGAAATTTTGCTAACTACTGAAAAAAAAAATCCGATTTAATCCGAATTAAAATATAAGAGAACCATCAGAACCATGAATGTTGGGCCATGAATCATTAATGAAATGTATTGAAAAAAAAGTTTTGCATCATGCTTATCTACATAAACAAAGCAGAATTTTTATATGTATGTGCTAATACATCATATACAAATCCGCAATTTCAGACAGATCGGCACCAAATTTGGTGTACATGTGTTCAAAGACACGGTGGACCTAACTGTTTAGTTAAAAACTTCCTCTAATCACCAGTTCACCCATTACAAACCAAAGAAAGATTTTTTAAATAGGATTTGATAAATATCCCATATAAAAGATCCGTGGTGGCACAAAGGATAGAGCGCTCGCCTCCCAATAAGGTGACAAGGTTCGAATCCCAGCGATGGCCATTCGATAGGAATTCCCTCACCCCGCTCACACAGGCCGCAGTGCTGACGTAAAATATCCTCAGTGGTAGATGGATCATGGGTTAGAATTCCGTTGCAGTCAGGCTAAACTTGAAAGGTTTTCTTGATTTTTCTCTCCATGTAACGCAAATGCGGGTCAGCACCATTAAAAAGTTCTTCAAAAGTTCTCTCAATATTTGATACAGGAGATCTTTTGTCTTGTGAATTGGATTCAAAATTACAAGACTACGTAGTTCAACATTGGTAGTCACAAACTCAGAATTGGTTTGGCTGTTCAAATGCGGTTATAAAAATTAAATATTTCATAAAATGAATGATTTGTTAGCTTACAGCACTTATAAATCAGAAATAGGTTTTATTGCATGTTCTTATGAATTATTTATCTTAGGTCTCCTATGGTAGATTGTCTTGATTTTACCAATTACTAACCGATTAAAATCAACGTAAATAATTTTGCAACGTATGGAAATGATGCCACTGAATTCATATTTTAAATGTTATATGAATCCACTTGCTTCTTACATTGATACTCATGCTCTTAAAGCGTATTTCTATAAACTGGATCAGTTAAAACTCAACAAGAATTAATGAAATAAATTGTAATAAAATAAATGTATCTATTTAGCCATTCAAAAATGTTGATAAATTTGAACAAATAATAAAAATTAAAGAATATTGAAGGTTGTTTATTAAGTGCCATGAATGTGTAGGATGGTGGTATTAGGGTACTTATTCGTTTCGGAAGACTGTGAAAAATCCATTACCACAGTGCTTATAACGGCAATATCCGAAGTATTTAATTCCTTATTTAATTAAGCATTACTATGGTCAATAATAGTTGCTGCCTTCAAAATAAGTACTCATATTAGTTCGTTTGCCAAAAATGATTTTAAAAAATATTTATGTCGCTATTAATTATTTTAGAGAATTACAATTGACTAATTTTGGTAATAGGTACAAATTGAAATAACATAAATTTTTGTAGGTACCTTTTCGTGCATGTAAACCGTAAAAAGTTGCCATATTGTTATTAACGCCAATGATGCGTAGTTAATTTTGGGAAAGAGAGATAATAATTGTGAAATGAGAAGATACTTTTTGTACTTAAAAGCTAAATTAAGGGAGAAAGGTATTTGTGTACGTGACAAACCATAAAAATCGTTTTTTTTATTTTTATTATTGACGCCAATGGATGAAACTGCTGTTATGTTAATTGGTGTATTTTAAAAAGTGCTAAATATACTAATATTGGTACCAAGATACCTCTGCGAAAGTAGGTTTTTACTGATAACCAAAAGGGGAGAAAATTATTGATTATGGTAATTTTTAACTATCAGGAGTTGACCTCAATGGTTGGCTTGTCCGAGAGCTATGACCGGGAACGAAGATCATCCTTTTGAAGATTATTTACATATTTCATCATTATGCCAAATGATGAAATATATAAATAATCTTTATTTTGAAAGGATGAGCTTCTAAAAACAAGTTTTATTTAATCTGACAACATAAAGTCACTCGGAAGGGCAACAATAAGTTTTTAAAAAAAATTGGTATTGTTTAGCTTCATCTTCATTTAGCCTCAACAATTGTGTCATCATTTTAGTAGTGTTGGTTAATACTGATTTATTGATCATTTGCTTTTTTTTTCGACCCGCGTGAAAAATTAGTGTTTAGAATTAATATTGTTAGATATTTGTTTATAATTATAACCAAAAATATCTACAATGTATCAATCACTTTCGAAAAAAAAGTATAAAATACAATAAATTTTGATAGATATAAGAGCAATTATTCGTTAATAATTAAATAAGTTTACATTTAATTTTTACTGATACTGTTGAGATTCAGAAATTCAGTTATCAATTATGTATTTACTACACATTGACAGTGCTAGAAAAAGTAATTTAAAGTCTCTTACTACTGAAATTTTTTTTTAATTGAAAATTATTTTCTTTTCTTTAATTTCCCTTTTTTGTATTGTCCATTAGGTGAAAATGAAAAGTTTTTTTATTTCAATTCTGGAAGATAAAATTTAAGAACAAGAAAAAATACCAATAACAAAAAAGTAGTTAGATTTGTGTTAGCATAAGTACATATAAATACCTCGAAAATCTTCTGGGATATATGTAAAAAAAATTATTTTAGCAATTCGGTAAATTCTAATGTATATTGGTTTCTTTATTTATAACTCATCAACTCTGAAGCAAATTGAAAATGTAATACTTATATATAGAAAGAAGAGAACAATTAATTATTATCATTCGGTATTAAAATGCTTTAGTATTAGAATTTAATAGATTTAAAAGCCTAGAAATTGAGATGCCGTTTGGATAAATAAGAATAAACATATTTATATGTAACAATGTCACTGACGGTGAAAAATAACATTTCTTCAATTTTTCGATAACTTATGTTAGTCCGCATATTTGTGACGATGTGATTTAATTGAACTATGCATTTAGCAAGATTTAAGGATATTTAATTTTTTCTAGTGATTTCATCTGCATCTATTTTTCTTTCTTTTTTTTTAATATTTTGCAAAAATTCTGTTTCCATGACAACGCACGTTTAAATCTATAAGAAGGGTTTTCATCAACGAACTTTCGTATTTTAGATACTATGCGTGAACCACGTAATGCTGGAAAGAGGTGACAAACCAACCTTTGAAATTTTGCTAACTACTGAAAAAAAAAATCCGATTTAATCCGAATTAAANATATATATCATGAGGTAATTTTTCTACATATTTACAATCAATAATTTAGCTCTCTTAAAGAAATAATACAACGTATTGAGTTTGCCAGAATTTTTTTTTTTAATTTAGAATTTATTAATATGCTTGTTATCTTGCTGAATGACACTTTTTAATTTCAAAATTACTTACTTAAATAACTCAATATGGTTTAATGTCATGAGAGTTTATACTTTCCAGCTATAGAAACTATACATTCCTATAGTCTAACAAAACTGTCAGAAATGCATAAATTCCTACACCCTCTTGTAAGTGATGGGGGGGGGGGAATACAGAAACCACAAAAATCATTCGATTATAACATTACACCCCTCTTACGCCCATATAAATGTTCTGGAATGTAGGGGTGTAGATACTAACGTTTTCCAAAATGATACCCACAGCATACTCTTGCTTTAATCTATTTTCCTTTCCCCATTCCCGGAGGTGAAACATATTCCAGTTTTAGAAATTCCATCACGTCTTCCTTTTTTTTTTCCTTCAAAACTCTAGAGCTTCTTTTCGGGATGTGCCCGGATGAATAAAGAAGAATCGCTGGAGCAGGGATGAGGAAGATGCGGAGTTAAATGGACGCATAGCCCTCGGCTCACAAGATCTGGGAAGTTTGAATCTTGAGTTTTGGCAGAGAGCAATGGTTGGCTTGTCCGAGAGCTATGACCGGGAACGAAGATCATCCTTTTGAATTTCTGAGGCTCGGGGGTCGGCTTGTGTACACAATAATAACACTTCTTTGAAAAGATAAAAACTTTTTTCTTTCTTTCTCTTAAAGAAAACAATATATAAATGTAGTCAATATTCAGTCCAGAAGAACTAAATTTAAGAAGTTGGTTGTTGGTTGAAGCGTTGCTAAAAGATAGAAAACTGAAAAGTTCTGGAAACAACAAATAGTTATCCCTTACTCAAAAAGTACCAGACTATCCCAACAGTGACAGAAATACCAGAAAATACGAAATTCTATTTAAATTACAAGCACGTTTTTTTTTTCCAACAATTTCTAGGTAGTTTTAAAAATGTTGTATGATGTAGCATATCATTAAGCAACTCTTCTGTAAATGTAAAACATTTCAATTTAATAAAAATAAAGTTTGAGCCATGCATCAAAAAATAAATAAATAAGTTCTACCAAAAGGAAAAATGTTTCCTATACTTCTCTTACTGTGTGGTAAAAAGTTTAGCACAGTAGTTTTTATTGGGTGCGTTGAATCGAACGAATTCGAGACGATAGAATGAATAAATTAGAAGTTATTGGAATTATAGTATTAGAAAGTACAATATTTGACTGACATCCCTTTACGGTATGGGTAAATTTCTACCTATGAAATATTTGATTCTTGTACATTTGATTAAGCTGAATTAAATAAGACCAAACACGATGCAATAGTGCTAATAGGTCAGAAAGTACAATTTTTTTATGAATAAAAGGTATTATTTTTGATTTGTACAATAATTTGTGAAAATTGTAGTACAATTTGTGAAATCACTATCTCAAAAGTGTTCATCTGTGGCCAGGCCATACAACCATTTTTATAGATTTTAATCATTTTTTGATACTCGAATTGGTAACAATAACTTTTGTTTAATGTAAAACTTTCGCTTCTTCCATTTGAATAGATTTTTTACGCTTTGGGGACTATATTGCATGCAGAAAATAATTCTGGTAAAAAATTTCGAACTGTATAATGTTTCTGTTCTTATTGTATCGTTTTACTGGAAATTCTAGTTTTCGAAATTATAGTTCTTATTATCACACGTTTAGTAAAAAATACAAAGCTTAAAGTAAATTTAACAGAATAAATGGTTATGTGTTGCTCTAAGATATAATGATAAAATTACCAAATTTTTTCAAACTTACCTAATTTTATCAAATATTATAAAACTATATTTGATTCTTAATTTTACCAAAATCATTGCGAAAGCATTACATGGAGAAGAATCATCGGGTATAATATTTATCGGTAGAAGTTGACGGATCGTGGGTTAGAATCCCCTTGCCTGTGAGCTAACCATAGGAGGTTTTTTTTTTTTTCGTTTTTGTTTTTTGTTTTCCTATCCATGTAACGTAAATGTGGGTTAGTTCCATCCAAAAGTCCTCCAAAAAAGCAAGTTTGTCCCAGTGTTTGATAAGGGAGTTCACTTGTCTCCTCGATTGGATTCAAAATTACAAGGGTATGAAATTAAACATTGATAGTCATAAACTCAGAATTGGGTCGGCTGTTCAACGACGCATATAAAATAAAATAAAGTCACATAGACTAGTCACGTATTTCTAACTAGTCATAAGTAAAATAATTTGTGTAGCAATATCTAATAGTTAAATACAGGATTACAATGTAAGAGATTCCGGATAAAATTATGGTAAAAGGTACTATTGCCTTAGGTGCAGCGTCAACAATGTCCATTTTACTATAAAATCCATTTTTACCGTAAAAGTTTTTACCATAATTTTACAGTAATTGCAAGGATTTCATTTAATTACAAGGATTTTACAGTAAATATTTCTGTAAAAATTACGATGCATCAGATTTTTTGTTCCGGGAAAATTTAAGGTTAAAAATGGATTTTTTTTTCCTTTTTGCGGTAAATATGGAAAAATGGATTGAAAAGTACTGACGCCATGAGTGCCAGCACTTTTCACAGAAATTTACAGTATATATGATGAATTATTTTTAACCGGAATAGAATCTTGAAAGAAATCTTTTTCTTTTCACGTAGTCTGGTTTCGTTTTGCTTTCAAATATGATACTAATATATTTTATTTTTCACAAATTTTGCTTTCAACATTCGAACATTGTTAGTGAAGAAAAATAATTTGAGAAGACTTTATGAGGCTTTCTTGATGTGTGAGAAGCATAAAGGATAAGTTTTAATAGATGTAGCAAAGAAGCGAATATTTATTTATTTGTAGGAAGACACAAAATTTCAGGAATATTTTATTTTATTTTATTATATCTTTTATTATTACTACCCTCGTTAAATAGTACACATATTAAATTTCCTTTCGTTTTTATTACCGTTTATATTGAATAGGCATAGTCTAAAAAACAGTTAATTAAAATAAGATTTTTATGAGTTTTACTACAGTAGTTTGACAGAATCGCTTAACTTAAAAACATTTAGCACACATGAAAGCGCATCATCAGTTTTAGAAGCATCCCTCATCAGTTTGGATTGTTTATATTAATGTTGAGAATTGAATACGGAAGACAGCCTATATCTCTTTTGCTTTTTTCCAAAGCTGTTATCTAACGATACTTCAGTTAATAAATAAAAATGGATGAAATAAAGATGACTAAACAGTCAAAATGTATAACAACAGTAAAATATTTTTTTTCACTTTGTGATATCTCCCTTCCAGATATACGTGATGCTCACTCTGTAAAAAATTACTGTAAAAAGTACCACCACTCAGGTACTTTCTACCGTAAAATCCATTTTTACCGAAAAATCTGATATACCGTGATTTCTACAGTAATAATTACACGGAAATCACTGAATCACATTAACTAAATAAAGTTTATTGTAAAAATTACGGAATAATATTTTACTGTAAAAATGGATTTTACTGTAAAAAGGATTTTNTAAATAGTACACATATTAAATTTCCTTTCGTTTTTATTACCGTTTATATTGAATAGGCATAGTCTAAAAAACAGTTAATTAAAATAAGATTTTTATGAGTTTTACTACAGTAGTTTGACAGAATCGCTTAACTTAAAAACATTTAGCACACATGAAAGCGCATCATCAGTTTTAGAAGCATCCCTCATCAGTTTGGATTGTTTATATTAATGTTGAGAATTGAATACGGAAGACAGCCTATATCTCTTTTGCTTTTTTCCAAAGCTGTTATCTAACGATACTTCAGTTAATAAATAAAAATGGATGAAATAAGGCTAAACATTTTGACTACACATTTTGACTAAACAGTCAAAATGTATATCAACAGTGAAATATTTGTTTCCACTTCGTGATATCTCACTTTCAGATATACGTAATGCTCACTCTGTAAAAAATTACTGTAAAAAGTACCACCACTCAGTACTTTCTACCGTAAAATCCATTTTTACCAGAGCCAGTTACGGAACAAAAAATCGAATATACCTTGATTTCTAGAGTAATAATTAACCCTGAAATCACTGAATCCCGCTAATTAAATAAGGTTTATTGTAAAAATTACGGAATAATACTTTACTGTTAAACTGGATTTTACTGTAAAATGGATTTCGCGGATGACACACCAGTCCGGATCAAACTTTAACGAAACTATAATATGTTACTTTTTAAGTACTTTATTTTTCTCCTATATGACACGAACCCCGATCTAAATTGCTACATATAACTGGATCTATTTGAGTATCATACAGCTACATTTATTGGATCGAGAGGCATATTTTACGATTATAACTGTTTTAGATAAAATATTAGATGGTTAGAGAACTATGAATCGTATCCCTTACATCAAGAGTTGGAATATTTGGAATATTTTGCTAGTTTTTCCAACTAAGCTCTGGCATAAAGTCAAACAATCTTTCCAGCAATGATCTGCATTTCTTATAATTACAGTATCTTGATCCCCCACCCACTAGAAATGAATACTGAGATCTCATGATTTTCTTTTTAGACAAAATACATCCGAAGCCGAGTTAATTCATATAGGGTATTTTTATCTGAATTAACTCGGCCTTCATATACTTCGGCTTGATAACTGCCCTTCATATACATTTCCAATATCTTTGATAAAAAAAAAAAACATAAAAAGCTAGGCACACTGGGAGCCGCTAATAAATAATTAAGTCAGAAAAAAAAATTCAGTCTATTATCTATTGAGCCTCGAGACAATAAAAGCAAGGTCATGAAAAAAAAATTTATTTGATGACTAAACCTCCTTTGCTTTTCCTGATCTTAATAACAATTTACCACAATTTGGAAAAAATTTTGTTTTTTCTCACCTAAACATTATATTACAAAACGTACTTAGATTTTTCCATCTTTTGAAAAGATTCTAAAAATATACGTTAAGGGTGGCCAATAGAGTACACCCCATTTTATGCGTTACAATAAAAACATTACTAGTATTTATGAGATAATTATTACCAGTATAGGTTTTGATAGTATTTAATGGTAGAACATTGAAAATGTGGGTAAATTATGTTTCGCACATAACTGAAACAAAGGACTTTTTAGAAAGTTAAATTGCAATTTAAAGAATAAAAACATTAAAAACCTCATTTGTGTAATTATTTTAATATAACGAAAGATAGTCACGGTGGCTCAGGGGATAGACAGCTCGTCTGTCTCCCAATGAAGTGACCTGGGCATGAATCTCAGAAATGGCGGGGCGATACAAATTCCCACCCTGTTCGCACCGACCACTGTAGTAACGAAAAATATCCTCGGTGGTAGACGGATCATAAGTAAGAGCCCCCTTGCCACCAGACTAACCTGGGGATTTTCCTCGTCATGAAACGCAAGTGTGGGTTAGTTCCATCAAAAAGTCTTGATCCAATACTTGATCCAAGTTTTCCCTTTGTCTTCTGAATTGGGTTCAAATTTGCGAGGCTACGGAGATGAACTTCTTAAACTCAAAAATTGGGTCAGCTGTTATAAAATTATAAAAAAAAAATACAACAAAAGAGTTATTTTATTCAAAGCTTAAGCTTACAAAAAATAATATTTATGCAATAAAAAAAAATAAAAATCTGAATAAAACTAGGCCGTTGATTATTGATTTTTTCAGACCATGTAAAAAAATGTAGATAAGTTAAAGTGGTTATAGTTTTTAAAAAACTAATACACCGATTTTATTGAGTTCACACAGTTCTTTTAGATAAAATTCGCTTATTATTGGACTAGGGATTTAAAAAAAATAATACGTATAATTAGATCATGTTTGTTTTTCAAAGCAAATTGTGAATAAAGTAAAAAATCCCTCAACAAAACAATTGTTAATTCTATCTACAAATAGTGCATCAAATCAAGAACTTCAAACTTTTAAACCATAATATTGGTAAGGAAAAATATGATTTTCATCATTCAAGTATCAGTACGGCAGATTTTTTGGCCACTCTTTCAGAGAATGACAGAGCATCCATGCCTTGTCCGGGATTCGAACCCAAAACCTTTCTGTGGAGAGACCAGCTCCTTGACCACTACACAATCCAGACGGCTAATTTTTTTAATTAAAAAGCTTCTATTACCCCAATTTAAGAACACTGATATTTCCCTATTTTGAATATTAAAATTTTTTATAATTACTCTAAAATTAAAGAAAACTGCTGCTTCCTCAGTTCAATCAATGGACATTTTTAGTTTAAAATTACAATTTGTATAAAGTCCCGATACAGGCAATGTTCCGGACTCCCGAATCTAGGCCGAAGATCTATGTACCTTTCCTGAATCCAGGGATTTCAGTATTTCCCCTTCCTCGAAGCCCAAGATAGATGTCAAACTCTTTCCTTCTGCCACAACGCTAACTCCACCTTTCCGTTAACTCTAGTATTCCTGGATTTTATAGAATATCCTGAAAACCAAATTAATGTCCTGTCTCAAAAATCTCTATCCATGCTTTTTCTTTTGCTCTGAGGGACAGAACTTTTAGATTAAACATTGCTGCAAAGTTAATAGATGACCCAGTATTGGATTTCGAATCCCATTTGTCCATCAAATATCACTCCCCATTTTAACTATTTTTGAGTAAACATCGGAATAAAATGATTTTTTTTTCTTTACTCCTGATGTCGTTGATGAATCTATTCTATCGGATTTAGGTTACTTCCCATTGCTGAAACAGTATTGATTGTTTGTTTTTCAATTGATTTTAGCAAATTAAATTGGAAAAATAATCTAACTGAAAGTTCTTACTGATATTAATCATGCGAAACTAGAAAATTTTAGTTATTCGAAATTGATTTGTTATTATGTTTGGAATTTTTTGAATTCTGTTTCTTCCGAGACAAGCTAGCTTTTCGAATAACTTAAATAATTCCCTTTCACGCTAATCATGCGACCAACTCAGAGTTATTCACTGGAGTAATCAATAATTATTCTATTCAAGAGAATGACACACTGTACACTAGCGTGTATGCAGGTTTTTGAAACTTTTTCTTTTCAAAGGTAATTGCGCACCAGGAAAGGACCACAAGTTTTGACTGCGAAACAAATCACTCTGTCCTACTAAATGATGAGTGAAGTAAGTCAAAGAGGAATAAAACACCCGTAGTTTCCTCAAATGTAAAGATGCTGGAAAAATTCTTAACCATACCCCTAAAAATGCAAGAAAATGCCCTTTTGCAAGAATTTTTCTCACAAGGATTGTGAAAGGAAAAAAAAAATTTCTTTTTTCCTTTAACAATTTTTTTGTTGTTGATATTTTACTAAAGTAGCGATCCTCCGAAGGGAACACAGCGGGAAGCTATTGACGCTTAAGATGTTACTTAAAAGAAAAATTAATTTTTTTTTTTTTTTTTACTTTAATTTTTTCTATGTGTTCTTTTTGTATTAATATGTGTTTGTCATGTGTTTTCTTTGTTTGTTATTGTAATTTTGTTCCTTTTTACTCCTTGTTTGTGCCCACTTAAAGTTGCACATTGTATATGGATTAATATTTCCAATAAAGTCATATGTAACAACAGCATTTCGCATAATACCGACCGGCCTGTGTCGGGGGCAGGGAACTGTTCTTGCATCAGAAAGGTTCTGGGTTCGAATCCCGGACAAGGTATGGATGTTCTTTCCTTCTCCGTACTAACTGTCCTTACTGTGGGAACGACGTCGGCCCCTCTAATATTGAGCCTGACCTCTCTTACCCTGTAAGAGAGGTCAACAAAATCGCCCTGTAGATGCCTGAATTGACGGATGTTAACACAGGCGGGCATTAGGAAGAAAAAAAAAAACATTTTACATAGTTAATTTTTTTTTTAATACATTTGATACTGTTAGTGATTAAAATAAATTTTTAAAAGTATCATTTAAATTTTCACCGTAGCTGTAATTTAAATTCGAATTTAAGTCTAATCTAAATTATAATAAACCAAAGCTAAATTAGAATTTTATCTTGCGAAATAAATTTTTATTTTAATGAATTAGAAAAAAAAATATTGTTATTACTTATTTTGCTAAATCTATAATTTGAAAATAAGAATAATCGAGTACATATTTCCAGGAATTTCAGATTTCCTTTAAATTAAATTTTTAGCCTTCTCTACCCCCTTATTATTTTATTTTTAAATTTAAGTACAAACAGCAACGACTGTTAAAACTAAATGAATTTTTTTCACAACATTTTGATTAGTATTGAATCATCAATTCATTTATAATTTGCCGTTATATATTATGACAAGAATAAATTTAANAAAAAAACGAATGAAACTTTGCACAAAGTAGCCCCAAAGTGCATATTTTTTCATTTTCCGCTTATTGATGAACGATGGATGAACGAAACACACTCTGAGATTGTTTTAAAATTCGAAAAAATGTTTGTAGTAATAGAAGAGACTTCTATCTTCAAATTCCACACATTTTTAACGTGAAATGAACATGATACTGAATAGCAGCACTTGAAAAATGCCAAATTCGAATTTGCACAAAGTAGGCCCGAATAACGGTAATAATTAATTCAAAGATTTAACTAAACAAAAAATTAATCAAAGACTGAAAAATTAATTTTATTGTTAATAAAGAATAACTGTATTCTATTGCTCTAAGATTAACTTTTAAGTGTAGTCTAAAATAAAATTAAAATTTTGCAAGAATTTTTCTCACGAGGATTGTGAAAGAAAAAAAAATTTCTTTTTTCCTTTAACAATTTTTTTTTTTTGTTGATATTTTACTAAAGTAGCGAACCTTCGAAGGGAACACAGCGGGAAGCTATTGACGCTTAAGATGTAACTTAAAAGAAAAATATTTTTTTTTTCTATGTGTTCTTTTTGTATTAATATGTGTTTGTCATGTGTTTTCTTTGTTTGTTATTGTAATTTTGTTCCTTTTTACTCCTTGTTTGTGTCCACTTAAAGTTGAACATTGTATATGGATTAATATTTCCAATAAAGCCATATGTAACAACAATATTTTGCATAATACCGACCGGCCTGTGTCGGGGGCAGGAAACTGTCCTTGCATCAGAAAGGTTCTGGGTTCGAATCCCGGGCAAGGTATGGATGTTCTTTCCTTCTCTGTACTATCTGTCCTTACTGTGGGAACGACGATGGCCCCTCTAATATTGAGCCTGACCTCTCTTGCCCTGTAAGAGAGGTCAACAAAATCGCCCTGTAGATGCCTGAATTGACGGATGTTAACACAGACGGGCATTAGGAAAAGAAAAAGAAGAAAAAAAAAACATTTTACATAGATGAATTTTTTTTTAATACATTTGATACTGTTAGTGATTAAAATAAATTTTTAACGGTATCATTTAAATTTTCACCGTAGCTGTAATTTAAATTCGAATTTAAGCCTAATCCAAATTATAATAAACCAAAGCTAAATTAGAATTTTATCTTGCGAAATAAATTTTTATTTTAATGAATTAGAAGAAAAAAAATATTGTTATTACTTATTTTGCTAAATCTATAATTTGAAAATAAGAATAATCGAGTACATATTTCTAGGAATTTCAGATTTCCTTTAAATTAAATTTTTAGCCTTCTCTACCCCCTTATTATTTTATTTTTAAATTTAAGTACAAACAGCAACGACTGTTAAAACTAAATGAATTTTTTTCACAACATTTTGATTAGTATTGAATCATCAATTCATTTATAATTTGCCGTTATATATTATGACAAGAATAAATTTAAAATTTAAAATTAATAACTTAAAAAAGATTTAAAGTATAATACCATGCATACGACTTAAAAATATTGCAATACATAAATTAAAATTAAATTAAATTAAGTCCAATTATTATTAAATGAAATTCCTAATTCCAATTATTCTTTCTTATTTTGAATTATATTGGAAATAAATTCTAAACTTGAAATAATTAATGAATAAAGCATATTACATATGTTAATCAAGGAATTAAACTTATTGTTAATATCATTTATAAAAATCTTAATATGTTTTTTTGACTTTTTATGATGAAAAACATAATTACAAAACCTAGATTTAAAATGTATTAGGAAATACATTAAAGTAAACTTGATTAATTTTTCGTTCAAAGACAATATACACTGAATTATTTTTCTTTTAAGAAAATTGGTTTTTATTAAAATAATCCTAATGAAAAAATAATAATTGCACTGAGCGAGGAAAAAGTTAATGATTTCAAAATATTATCTCTCTAACATCGGAAGTACTTTTATTCAAAACATGAAATTAATTTTCCGAATTCAATCTTTGTCATTTAATTATCAAAACTTTTCATTTGAAAATCTATTTACGAAAATTAATGTTATGAAATTAATTGAGAAAACAATTTTCTTCTATTTTATTCTCGTCAGGAAATAAACATAAAATAAGCAATGGCCTAATGTTTGCTCCAAAATTAAGAGTTTTTATCATTTTAATCACGGGAATAATGAAAGAATTTAATCTTTCTCGTTATTCTAAAATTAGAAGTTGTATCAATATTAAATATTGTGATGAGTTTAAATTTAAATGTTATTATTATAAAAGAAATGGAACAAATTTGTTCTTGCTTTAATTTCATGGAAATGAATATCTAGATTAAAAAACGGAAAAACATAACACGAAACTAAATTATTTTTATTAATATGATACTATTATTTTTTTCGTCTCAGCACGTCATATAATTTGAGCGGAGAGTAGTAGTATTTTTTGAAGAGAGTATTAATCTTGAAATTATTTAGAAATCATGTATTTTGTCTGAATGCGGACAATCTCGCAATATGAATGAAATGTGAATAAAAATATGAATAATATCCGAAATATGAATAAAAATTTAAGTTTCAAAAAGAATAAAATTAAAGTGTGAAATAATCTTAAAATGCTTTATCAAAATAATAAGTTAAATATTATTTCAAATATGAAAAACTATTAGGTGATTTCTACAAGAATAAAAACCAACTGTTACTCAATATATTTTTCCCGAAGTTCTAAAAAAATTGATTTTATTTAATAAGGAAATTCGTTTTGCAATTTTTTCATAAGCTAAATCAAATTTATTTCTTAAAATTTGATTTTCTTAAAATGGAAATTGTGCCTTTTGTGAAAGACATTACAGATATAGCAAATAATTTAATAATTTAAATATGAAATTCATTTTTCTATTAAGTTTAAAATTAAACACCAGTAAGTTCAAAAATGATCTTTTGTAAAGTATTAAAATTATAGGCGCATTTTCGTATAAAATGACTCACTATATCTGATTTTTATTTTATATGGAAGATAGTTAATGAATAAAATAAATTGCTTTACTTTTACTCCTTGAAATATTAAATGTTTGAAATAGTATCGTTGGTTTCCATTTTATTTGGCATAGTTGACAAAATAAAATGCATGTGGCATTCTTTGTACTCTAGAACAACAGTAAATACATAGAATAGTGGACAAAATTAAATACACTGCATATGTGGCATTCTTTGTTCTAGAACAGAAAATTCATAAAATAGTGTGACTGATTCTTGTTTTACAAAATAACAAATTGCCTTACTTTTACTCCTTGAAATATTAAATGTTTGAAATAGTATCGTTGGTTTCCATTTTATTTGGCATAGTTGACAAAATATAATGCATGTGGCATTCTTTGTACTCTAGAACAACAGTAAATACATAGAAAAGTGGACAAAATTAAATACACTGCATATGTGGCATTCTTTGTTCTAGAACAGAAAATTCATAAAATTGAGTGACTGATTCTTGTTTTACAAAATAACAAATTGCTTTACTTTTACTCCCTGAAATATTAAATGTTTGAAATAGTATCGTTGGTTTCCATTTTATTTGGCATAGTTGACAAAATAAAATGCATGTGGCATTCTTTGTACTCTAGAACAACAGTAAATACATAGAATAATGGACAAAATTAAATACACTGCATGTGTGGTCTTTGTTCTAGAACAGAAAATTCATAAAATAGTGTGACTGATTCTTGTTTTACAAAGCAAGTGTAAATAAAGAGTTAAATTAGAAATTGCAATACTTTGTTCTCAAAATCATTAAAAATATAAAATAATGTGATAGGTTTTTGATTTGTTAGAGAAGCACAATTATCAAATTCAATTGCAATAATTCTACTTTCTATAACATTAAAAATATGAAAAAAAATTTCTTATTTTATCAGTCACAGTGAGCAAACTAAGATACATGCTGCATTAATTTTACTCTTTAAAACATTATATGCTTAAAACAGTTCTTGTTTCGTAATACAATCATAATAAAGAATTAAACTACAAATTGAATGACATATGGCTCTTTAGAATAAAAACTGTATAAAAAAAAAGCGTGATTTACTCTTGTTTTGTTAGGCAAGCATAGTTAACATAATAAATTATAAATCGCCTTATTTCCCTCTTTCGAACGGTTAAGGTATATAACTGTGGCTAACTGTTCTTGTATTATTAGAAAATATAGATAACGAATTAACTTATAAATTGAACTAATTTTACAAGACTAATTAATCAATAAAAAAGTGTGGTTTATCCTAGTCTTATACGATTAATTAGTTTGCTTATTATTATAGTACATTATTTCATTTTATCTCCCTGCTTTACTCAAACATTTACTCTCTGTCACTGATCCGTCACTACATTTAATAAATATCACTTAAAACGAGACAAGATTAAAATTGGAAAAACCCTTGAGGGAAAAAAAATCTTTCAAATCCCATCGCCAAAGATAAGACCATCTGCTTATTGGTCCTTGAAAAATTGAACTTAAAATCAGCACACAATGAGTACTGACATTAATAAATCAGTCACACACTTCCACTGGAATCAATTTCTAAAAATAAACCCATTAAATACACAGCACATCAAAGCAGTTTCACCCCTTTCAACTTCATCAAAATTAATTAGCGCCATTCTGCAAAACCTGTCCCTTTCTGTCCGAGTTCCAAGCTGTTGCCACCGCCTGCAAAATAATAAGAAAAAAAAACGCAAAGCGTTGATCTTAATTGGGAAGCGACACGTTATGTCCGATAAAGATAGATCTTTGCACTGTATCAGCGAGCGTGATAAGCCAAACAAGGGATTATCGCTTCCTGGGCAATGATTGAAATTCTGAAACAGATTAATGTTTGGGGCAGAAGCGGGACTGATTTTATTTTTTCCCCTGACTGAACTATTAGATTCTTTTTTTCAAAATGTATCTTTCTGAAACAGATGAAGTAGTCAATTTATTTTTAGGAATCTATTAAAATCTGAAAAAAGTGGCGTAAGTCTAGGTGAAAATATTTTATGATTTTAAATGAGATGTTTAAAAATATTTTCAAATTTTAGATGATGTTATATTTATTTGAATGATTTAATGGCTCTTGAATGATGTAAATAATGATTCTAAAATAGATAAGGTAACCATGTTTTAGAATATTTTATTAAGATTTTATTAAATAAACAAGGCAGAGTGGCGTTAGTCTTGGAAAATGTTTAAATGATCCGATGATTTTTTATTTTTATTTTTTTTTAATGATGTTCCAGCATTTATGTAGTTTCTGAGCTAGCAATTTGAAATAAAAATATTTACCTTGATATTTATTAAAAAGTTGGAAATAGCAGCCTGAAAATTACAAAAAAAAAATTTTTGATCTTAAATGTGGAATTATATTCTTGTTGTAAATTACTTGGCTAATTTATTTCAGAATTTTATTTTACATAGGATGTTTAACACTATACAAAAATTTTTTATTGATTTTATGATTCTTTTAAATAATGTTTTTTTTTAACGATTTTAAATGAGATGATTAAAAATATATATAAATTTTTTAGTGACATGATGATTTTTTAATGACGAGTCTGAAGCAGTTAAGCTTTCAAGTTTGTTTAAGGATTTTTTTTTCTTTTTCGAATCTATTTGAAAAACGAAAAATAACAGTTTGAGCTGTTTTTATAATTTTTACTGATGTTAAATGTTACATGCATTGTAAATATGTGCATACATATTTGATAATGAAATAATTTTTTTGACTATTTTTATAGTAGCTGGCTGATTTCTTTTAATATGAAATTTTACAAATAGGATGTTTGAAACCCTTTTTGAATTTTTAAATGATATCATGATTTTTTTGAGCAATGGTTTTTTTTTTTATCCATTTTAAATGGGAATTTTAAAAACATTTAGAAATATTTAAATGTTGTAATAATTTCCAAAATACTTTTTTATAGCAAATAGATTTTTTTTTTTTCGTTTCCCTTACATTGGATGTTTGAAATTTTGACCAAATTCTTAAATAACGTCATGATTTTCTTAAATAACGCTTTTTATTGATTTTTCAAAGATGATGATAAATTTTTAAATAATATTATGATTATTGAATGATATTTCTATAGTAAATGAGATGACCGATTTCATTTCACTTATGATGTTTGAAATACATGCGAATTTTTAAACGTCATAATTTTTCTTAATCCCTTAACGATCTTTTAATTTTCAAGAAAACGGTCTCATTGCGGAACAAACGGTTGCGGAATGACTTTTGCATTTGTATTACGTGTTTGATTAGTGTTGCAACTAGTTTTAAAAAAAAATAACTATCTACAATTACCGTAAAAATATTCTGGTACTGTCATCAGGTGTGTAAAATGAGAAATAAAATATTTTCCGGGCAAAAGAAATGAATTAGCTTTATTCTTATTAGCGCGTTACTACTGAACACTCCAGCCCGTCAATATCACGGGAGCGAAAAATAAGCGGGCGAAATCTCACCCCGTCATTTTCATTGGAGCGAGAAGAAAGGGTTAATAATGTTTTTTATTGATTTTAAATTAGATGTTAAATAATATATACAAATTTGTGAAAGATAAGAGGAATTTTTTGTTTGATGGTCAATACGATGGACCATAGATGATCGATTTATTTATTACCAAACTATTNTGAAAATATTTTATGATTTTAAATGAGATGTTTAAAAATATTTTCAAATTTTAGATGATGTTATATTTATTTGAATGATTTAATGGCTCTTGAATGATGTAAATAATGATTCTAAAATAGATAAGGTAACCATGTTTTAGAATATTTTATTAAGATTTTATTAAATAAACAAGGCAGAGTGGCGTTAGTCTTGGAAAATGTTTAAATGATCCGATGATTTTTTATTTTTATTTTTTTTTAATGATGTTCCAGCATTTATGTAGTTTCTGAGCTAGCAATTTGAAATAAAAATATTTATCTTGATATCTATTAAAAAGTTGGAAATAACAGCCTGAAAATTACAAAAAAAAATTTTTGATCTTAAATGTGGAATTATATTTTTGTTGTAAATTAGTTGGCCAATTTCTTTCAGAATTTTATTTTACATAGGATGTTTAATACTATGCAAAAAAATTTTAATGATTTTATGATTCTTTTAAATAATGTTTTTTTTAACGATTTTAAATGAGATGATTAAAAATATATATAAATTTTTTAGTGACATGATGATTTTTTGAATGACGAGTCTGAAGCAATTAAGCTTTCAAGTTTGTTTAAAGATTTTTTTTTCTTTTTCGAATCTATTTGAAAAACGAAAAATAACAGTTTGAGCTGCTTTTAAAATTTTTACTGATGTTAAATGTTATATAAATTGTAAATATGCGCATACATATTTGATATGAAATGATTTTTTTTTACTATTTTTATAGTAATTGGCTGATTTCTTTTAATATGTAATTTTACAAATAGGATGTTTGAAACCCTTTTTGAATTTTTAAATGATATCATGATTTTTTTGAGCAATGGGGTTTTTTTTTTTCAATTTTGAATGGGAATTTTAAAAACATTTAGAAATATTTAAATGTTGTAATAATTTCCAAAATACTTTTTTATAGCAAATAGATTTTTTTTTTTTCGTTTCCCTTACATTGGATGTTTGAAATTTTGACCAAATTCTTAAATAACGTCATGATTTTCTTAAATAACGCTTTTTATTGATTTTTCAAAGATGATGATAAATTTTTAAATAATATTATGATTATTGAATGATATTTCTATAGTAAATGAGATGACCGATTTCATTTTACTTATGATGTTTGAAATACATGCGAATTTTTAAACGTCATAATTTTTCTTAACCCCTTAACGATCGGTTAATTTTCAAGAAAACGGTCATAAAAGTGACTATTTTTTTGACTTTTGCATTTGTATTACGTATTTGATTAGTGTTGCAACTAGTTTAAAAAAAATAACTATCTACAATTACCGTAAAAATATCCTGGTACTGCCATCAGGTGCGTAAAATGAGAAATAAAATTTTTTCCGGGCAAAAGAAATGAATTAGCTTTATTCTTATAAGCGCGTTACTACTGAACACTCCAGCCCGTCAATATCACGGGAGCGAGAAATAAGCTGGCGAAATCTCACCCCGTCATTTTTATTGGAGCGAGAAGGAAGGGGTTAATAATGTTTTTTATTGATTTTAAATTAGATGTTAAAAAATATATACAAATTTGTGAAAGATAAGAGAATTTTTTGTACGATGGTCAATACGATGGACCATAGATGGTCGATTTATTTATTACCAAACTATTAAAATTTTACGAAAAGTGAATTATTTCTTGTGTGAACTAATATTTCTATTAAAAGGGGTGTTTTTTTTTCAAATTAAGTTTTGGTCACTGTTCAGTAATATTTAAATTTCAATAATTTATATTTATTTAATTAAAAAATGACAGAATTTGTCGGATGAACACAAAGATTTTCGATCAAACGCAGTAATTGAATTTAGATAAAATAGAGTAAATTACGAAGAAAAAAATTTCCAAACCCTTGAAAAAGTTTTCGTTTTCAAATGTTGTTCTGAGAAGCAAAGTACGGTCAATACTACTAGAATAAGATAAAATTTTTCATGTTTCTGGCACTATAGGAGTACCAAAAAGCTCAGTAATTTTTACCGAAACGCTTTAGTAGCGATTTAGGTAAAATAAACAATAAAATATAGTTTTATAATGAGTGATGAAATTTGGTAAATGAGGCAAAATTTCGTAATTTTATCATGAGACCTAAGCGTAGAATATAAAAATAATTTATTCATTTAAATTTACTTTTTATTTTTGGAAATTTAAACACTTATATTTTACCGGTTATGTGTGCTTTGATTCGCTTTTTCTTTCAATATAAAATACACGCTTTTTTTTCCAGATAAGGTTGTGTAAAAATTAATTATTAGATTTTATTGCACAAACATCTTACAAAGTTTCCACCCCTTTCGTTTTTCCAGATAAGTTCGATTTATTAACTTTTGACATCTTGCAAACTTTTTATTTAATAACATCTCATTACATCAGCGAGATTCTTATAATTGTTACGCAGATGAGAAAACAGTGTGTCTTTAATAAAGTTTTTTTCTGATGCTTAAATTACAAGCAAAAATAGAATGATTTTTTTTTTATTCTTATTCATTTTATCATTTATTCATTTTGTAAATTATGAATGGTAACTGTTTCTCTTAGATCTAAAAAACAGCAAAAAAGTGCACTTTTAAAAAATTATTCCTTGGAGTAAGCCATGTTTGGATGATTCTACCACTAACACAGAAAAAGACATTGGGGTTTCAGGCTGTATTTCATATACATAATTTATTAAAGTACTTCATGTAATATTTTTCTACTTATTTTGACCTAAATTAATACAAAATAATAAGCAAAGTATGAAAAATATGTTTTATAAAGATTCTGCTCCAAAGTCTGCGTTCTAAATAAATTTTGACTATTATTTATTTTATGTTTGTTATCTTTTTTGTCTTTGTCCTTTTATTTTACATTTGTTACATTTTACTATATTTTGAAAGGGACTTCAACGAAGATTTTATTAAATGAATGTGTAAAGCAACGTTTGATGCATTTTTTTTTTAAATCAACTTTGGAATTTATACGAACCACCCAACAACCTTAAATACTCGAGAGTATAAATATTACTCTTACAGCCAACTATAAAATATGAAGTGAATATAAGATCATGAAGTGAATATCCGAAGAGCATTCTTTACTCTTTAAATATATAACTCTCATTATTAACCTTATTTATTTATTTAATGTTTAACTATCTACAAATAGCAATCTGATAATCTTACAAAAGTTAGATTTATTTACACTCCATACTTTTTTGCAGGGAGTTATTTACAATTTACATTTTTTTATACTAAAAAAAAACTTTTTTTTATTTTACTTTATTCTCGCCTCAAAAGTTTCTAAAACATCCTTAAGTTTCGCGTTAAAACTTTCAATTCTTATTTACGGTTGTGCTTTTATTTTTATTAACCAAGTTGATTTATTGTCACCGTCGTAACTATACTCCTTTTTAAATTTTCCTATGAGGCATCCTCAAATATTTGCTCGAGTAAAAGAATATTAAATTGGGACAGTTAGTACACCAGTTTCACTCTGAAAAATAAATCTCGAAAACGAAACACTTTTTGGCGTTGACGCGTTTTTATGTGAAGAATGAGGTGCCATGACCATCAATTGCTTTCCATGGGATCATCGGAGCCGGAGGCGCATCCCATGGGTTGTCATTTATTTTAATCAAAGGGGCTCACACAGGAGGGAGGGAGGGGGCATTAACATAACAAATAGTTGGACTTTTCTGCCGGCCATTCATCAAAGAGCGAGCTTTGGCATCGTTTTGACATGGTCCGTCCGCCAAGAAAAATGATTTCTGTCTCTCCAAAATCCCTGGCTCGGGCAAAAATCGAGACCGCTTAAAGAGCCGAGGAATATAAAAAGAGAAGAATTTTTTTTTTTTTTTGTTCTCTTTTTTGATAGAGTGGGCTCAGGGTCCGAGGATTTGGTAAAAAAAGTTTTTATTGCCCACACCACAGGGATAAAGAAGCAATTCTCTACGGTATTTTGCATTTTTTGAAATTCGCCGGTAAAAGCGCATTATCGGGTGAGTGAGCGGGGTGAGCTGGGATTCGCTTTATGTACTGCGTGTGGTCGAGACAAAAGAAATGGATTGGCTACTTTTCATAAAAAGTCCTTTTATATAAAGCATCAAGTAGAAAACCTGCTTGACTTTTTGTTCCTTGGCATATTTCATGGTAATCGCGGATTGCGATGTTTACATTTTTTGAGTCAACATTTCTGTTTACTGTATTTTTGTTAACATTTTTGATTCATCGGGTTAGCTTTTAAATTAAAATTGAATTGACATTTAAATTGCATTGATTTTAATCGGCTTTTCGACTTCTAAATTTAACTGAAAATGATATTTTATAAGGTAGTTATTCCTAATAGTATTCAGTGTAGCATATAATCAACATATAAAAGTTCTTAGATTTCCGCGCACACAAACTAAAATTTAAAATAATAATAATAAATGAGGGTAAATACTAAACTTTTTATTGTCTTTTTCAAATAGCCTTTCATAAATTTTCATGGCGCATCTTCGTTAAAGAGCAATGCAAGACATGCAAGCGAGGTATTTTTTTCGTTTCGAAACACTTTAATAAAAATTAAAATTACGAAGAGTTTTTTTCCTATTATTATTATGATTAATTTTGAATTCTTTTTTACATTTTTTACTGTCATTTTATTTTTCCTCCTTTCTTTTTGAATGAAAACGATACATATAGTATAAACGATGCGTTTTAAACGTTTATTTTAAAATTTGGATAATAATACATTGAAAAGAAATCGAAATCCTTGAAGAAACATTACACTACAGCATTCTGTGGAAATATCATTAAAATCCCTTTTCTTAACATACTACACATTATAACTCATTTGCTTTTCATTGTTGCAATTATAAGATACAGTTCAAGAAAAGACGTGCAACATATTTTTTATTGCACGTCTTTTCTTTGAAAAGACGTGCAATTGACCAGTGCTGGTAAATTGACCAAAGTAACATCTGAATAATATGCGTCAAAAAAATAATATTTGAATGCTTTCTGTTTGAAATTTAAGAACCAGTTTTTCTACAACACTCTAAAAAAACTACTTCAACAGAGAACTCTAATTTCGGTACCTTGAACCATAATAATAAGAAAAGTTTTAACAACCTTAATAAAGTGTAGATTCAACCAGAATCAAGAATCCAGAAAATTTCAACGATGTTATGGTTCATTATGCTCAAAAAGGTAGACGAAAGAGTGTAGACGGAAGAGTTAGTAAATCAACTATTTCTATACCAATAACTCATAAGTAATTTTATAAGCATTCATATATTTGATAATCCTTAAACATCTGTCGACAATGGAAACAAATTTAGAGCCAACCTTTGGCACGAACATAAATCCATTCCCTTTTGGCGAAGACGTAAATGCACCCAAGCGCGTAAACAGTTACACTTTTCTTTTCATAATTTCACACCTTCAACGCCAATCCTCTCCTCTCGCCAACAAACGGTTGAAATATTTTCGTTAATGATTTGCTGCATATCTCATTCTTCAAGAGGAGATCATCAGGGGGGAGCGGTGCATGAACCACCCCTCCTTACTTAATTTACGGCATCCCTCTTGATTTAGGTGCATAGTTTGCAGATTTCGAATTCCACAATGCATTTCTCTTCACACACTTCCATAACCCTTTTTTTTCGTACTTCCCTACATTAAAGCAGTACCAATGAGAATATGCTCATTTATTAATTTGCACCCCTTTTTAAAAAAGGTGAGATAAAACGCCGCCAAGGAGTTAAGGCGACTTTCTTTGTAGTTTAATGATCAACACCCCCGCCAAGTGGGATGGGGAGTAGGAAAATTCCTGAGGAAAGCCTCAGGAATTTCGAAAGAATTTTATTTCCATTTTAGTGGTTTTCCCAGAGGAGCATTTGTTAACCATATTCATATTCACAGCTACGACACTGCGGAATATTTTACGAAAACATTCGGTTTCACATAACTTCGAAATCTTGCTGCAGGATTCCAACGAAAATTATTTTGTCCTTCCCCTCCACCTTTACGTTTGATAAATGATTGGAAGCATATTATGATTATCTCTTGGAATTTCGGTTTTTGAAATATGCTATTTTTAGAAAAATTGATGTAGATTTCATACTTTTTTTTCTTCTTCATAATACAAAGTATACTTTAAAGGAACTAAATAATACAACCTTAAACTGGCAGGAGTTAGGAGATCAAGTTTTGTCAGAATAAATTGTACTTTTTTATGGTACTTTTGTACTGTATTTTGTTTGAATAAATGTACTTTTTTACATTAATTACTTGCTTACCTGATAACAAATGGACTGGTTTTATTGGAATGTGAAGAAGGTTCTAGAAAGTTGTTATTTTGCTATAAAAAACTGGTCAACCGAAAATTTTTGTTTGACTCTATACCCCCAAAGCTTTTATGGCTAAAACAAATTTTCCGAAATAAATTAGAACTGGAAGCTAAAGATTTGAATTTTGACTCGGAATTATAGCTCTCTGTCCCCTTAAATAAAAATATCGTTCCGGCAAAACTTTTTCATGGCTTAATTAATTTTAAAAAAAAATTCGACTTTTGGTACGACATGCTTGCCTATTGCGGATTTTCACTAACCTTCATAATTTTACCTTACCTCTCACGAAAAAAAAAAAAATATTTCGTTCAGATTTATTTTTTATTTTTTCTAATTCTCAAAGCAATAATTACAAATTTAAAAAATACCGAATTTTTTGGTTGATGACTTGAAAAAAGTTTTGATAGACCAACGAAAATTTTCAAGAAGTAATGAAAAATGTGAACTTTTGTTGCCATATTTACATATTAATCTGCTTTTTTTATAGTAATAAATAGGGAATAAAAAAATGCCCTCATTTGATCGCAGTTCCTTTACTCACTAATATTTTTTATACCCAATATCTCCATAAATAAACTTCAATATTTTTTTTTTATTTTTTTTTACATGTAGTAGTGTTTCATAAATATTAGAGCTGCACAATGGGCCACTGGCGACGGTCTGGAAAACATCCCTGAGGATGATCAGAAGACAGACCATCACAAGTTTGATCCTCTGCAGAAGAGATGGTCACAATGGCATTGGATGGATGGCATTCACAAACTGATCAAAGTGTTCATTCATTCACTCACTGCCCGCAACCAGTGATGATTGACTTCGGTAATATACTCGGAGGACGATCAGTCCACTACTTGACATTTTTTTTTCATGAACATTCAAAAATCATGTGAAATAAAATATTTAATTAATTAAAAAGGAAAAAAAAAACTACTGATAAAGATAGAAGCATGATTGTTTATATCTAATGCTAGACGTACGACTATGGAAATTATTTTATTTACTCTCTAAATCTGTTAATTTGACAATGAAAATTCATTTTATTACTCATTTCGTTTAATCAAATTAATATTGATTTTTATTATTTATTCCAATGAATCAAAATGTATAAAGAATAATTATAAATTATCATCTGAATCTATTATATTGATAGAAAATATTAGAAATTATATATTATACTCGTATAATAATAAGATTTGTAACAACGCAATTATAATTTTTTTTTTAAATTTTCATAATTTAAATTAAATTCCTTAATTTCAAACAAGTTTTAAGGGGATATTTACGCTCAAATTTATATAAAAGAATTTTTGAAGAAAATTACTATCTCCTTGCTTTTGTAATTAGCTATATTTTTTATTTTTAGTGAATTCAATATAAGAATAAATTTTTAAGTGCGGTGTGATCGTTTTGAATAAAGAATAATTCAAGATGAAAGTATTTCAATATTTTAATAATTTATAAAAGTTTCTCGCAGAATGTAGATTAATAAAAGGTTTAAATTACTTATTTGAGGCTTATAAATTAATTATCATAATTAAATTTTGTTTGAATTATTTATTTATTTCCTTATCATGAACTACAGCTAACAAGCACTCATGCGATATTTAAAAGAGAATGTCTTTATTAGTATTTATTTGATCAAAAATTAAGCATAATTTTAAATGAAAATTGTTTCTTTTTGCGAGAAAATTCATTGTTCGAACGCATTGTGAGAGTTCACGTATTTTCGTAATTTTCACAGTTTTAAAAAAAATAATACTTCACGATTGGTTAGAAAAGGAAAATTTATAAATCATCTCGCGCATAAATTATATGAGAAGGATTCTAGGAATTTTATTCTAAACTTTAAAATTTAAGTGTGAATAATGACTTTACGTTCCATGCACTCCAAAATCAATTCATTATATCCAGTCATATATAAATCATTCTATGACCTTGAACATTCCCATGCTTTGCGAAAGTTTTCGGCACACTTCAGCAATAAATCATTGATCGCATAATTAGGACCCTTTCCACCAACCACAATTCTGCTCGTTGCATGTATAATGTATTATGGAACTTGTGCTGCCATCTATATAATAAACGTTGAACTTGTTATTTCGAGGGACAATTTATTTCTTCAAAAATATCACTTTCTTATAATTCTACTTTAACTTTAATCAGAAAAGGTCAATGCGCAATTGATGAAGTCTTTCTTGGCCTCACGCTCTTTTATGATCAGCATGAAAAATTTTGAAAGTTTTTATAAAGTTTCTTAATCAAAAGTGTAAAACAAAGTGTAAACACACTTTGTAATAAGTGTAAACACAATTTGAAAGTATAAAACACATTTTGCACTTAGATCCTTTTTAAACAAATTGATAATAATACAGTGACGAACTAATTAATTATAAAAGAATTAATTAAAAAAAAATTTACTCTCGAAACAAAATGTTAATTTTATAACTGTAAATTTTTCTGTTGCATTAATTTGACTTCTTGGTCTAGCAAATATTTACTTTTTCATTGAAAGGTTTATTACAGCAATGTTAACCTTCCCTTTAAATCGCTATGAGTTTTAAGAGGAATTAAAATAATTTTAAACTTTTTTTTAAGGTTTCTGACAGTGTAAAATTCCTTTGCTGATTATGTATTTTAGAGATATTCTGTAATTTATGGGGGAAATATATAGTAAACAAAAAAAATTCTAAAGGGTAACAAGTTTTATCTTTCGCATCTTTTATTAATGAGAAGCCTTTTTTTATGAACTTATCTCAATAACTTTTGTTAAAAATAAAATCAAGTATGTTTTATATCATTGTTTCATAATGTACTACATAACAGTATTAAATTTTCGATTCCGAAGATATAACACACATTATTTTATTGTGTTGAATTCTTAATAAATAAAATAAATAAAAAGTACACTGAGAAAAAAAAAGTTTGAACAAAACTACCAATGTTAAAATTTCTTGAGTTTCTGGTTAAATGGGAACGTCAAAAAGCTCGGTAGCTATTACCTTAGCACTTCGTACAACGTATTTTGATAAAACTAGCTATAAAAAATGGTTCTATAATATGGAATAAAATTTAGCAAATGTGGTAAAATTTGGTAATTTTCTCATGATACTTTAAAACGTAGCATAAAAATTTCTTCGGTTAAATTTATTTTACAATTTTGTATTTTTTTACTTAACGTGTTGTAATAAGAAGTATAATTTTGAAAACCAGAATTTCCGGTAAAGCGTTACAATGTGGACGAAAAAATTAAAGACTATAAAAAAAAAATGGTTTAAATGCCGTATATATAAATATTTTTTTTACCAGAAACATCATTACCATACAGTACAGCAATTTTAGCAGAATTTTGTTTGTACAAAGCACTATTTCTTTATCTTTAAAAAAGCTTTACCTTCCTTTCCCCATCATTTTGTTTTATTTATTTTTATTTTATTTCTTTTATTTATTTTAAATCTATAATACTATCAAATGATACTTTATCATAAAAAGTTTGTTTGGAATAATAATAATAATAATAAACATCAAACAAAGACCTAAAATATTGTTAATTTTGTCATTTTGTCAAACGTTAATGTTAGTAAAATGTTAATTTCGCACTTTTGCCATAATCCATGAACAAGCATAAAATGTATTCATTAAAATAATTTCATTCAAAAAATAGTTTTCAATAAATTGTTTTTAGTTTTAAATTTTTAACTGTTTTAATAAATAATTTTAACTTCTTGATTGAATGAATTAATCAGGTCGAAACTAATAACTGCTAAAAAAAACCTTCTAATAACTGCTAAAAAAATCAGCAGTTAAAAAGTAACATTTTTATTCCCCAAAACTGTTAGAACCGATCCAGTTCAAATTTTGAAGTTTTGTATCAATTATTTAGTATTTCAGCATTAGTTTAAAGCTGTTATTTCTTAAATTTCAATATATTTGTTCGTATTTCGAAATTAAATAATAAATAACTATAAATTTTATTTTTTACATAACATAAGGTAAATAAATTTTACATTTAGGTTCAAAATTGAATTTCAAAATAAAGCTTTTTGGGAAACGTTTCTAAGGTTGGAAACCTAAATATCCCTTCTTCCTATGCAAAAAAACGTTTGTTATTTAGAATCTAAATATAATTAAAACTCAATTTTGAAGAAAGTTCCAATTGGTGTTTATAAAACAGAATCGAGTTTCAATAATTGTTCAAACCTGTTTAGATTAAGCACAACGAAGATTCAACTCAATATCGATAGTATTTTCATTACTTAATAGCACCTTTAACTTTTCTTGCCTTTCATGCATCGTCCTTCTATTTTTCATGCAATCGGGCAACACTTTCTTGGCGATCGTTAGGCGACCATTACGGTCTTCTTAGACCACCTGCGTTCCTCCCCTGACGAAACTTTTATTTTGCCTTCATTAATATGCATGGTGAAGGACCACCTGCTAGCTCACCCACTTTAATGTTCTCCCCACCCTTCTACACTAATGTAACTTCACGCCCCCGATTTTGTAATAGCCCCTTAACACTCGTGTCAGTAGTTTGCATATTGAAAAACTTCTGATGTTCCACACCCTGATGATTTTCAGCAGTGCTGGACGCACTTAAAGATTTCTAGAACGTTGAAATTGCTCTCTAGATAAGCAGAGTTGTTTTTAGAATAGTAAACATTGATTATAAAGTTTGATTATCATAAACGTACAAACCAATTAAGGCTGCTCTTTTGAAAGAAAAAAAATTAACCAATATTTGGTTTCTCTAAGTTTTTGTCCACGTTACACACGCAAACTCAAGTACAGCTTTAATTATGTACTATATACAGAAATTTTTGCAATTATCGCTTTTCAATGAAGTATTAAATTGTACACATTCTTTAATGAATATTTAATAGAAGAAAAAACAAAAACTTTGAAACTAGTTTGATAATCTAATGAAACTTAGAGGTATGTCTAAAAAACCCTTTCTAACACCTCTTTCTCCCTCTCTGGCAATCAAACAAGTTTTCCCAGCCTTCCTCAGTAGCAATTCGTTAGATTTTGGTGGCATTTTTTTCCTTGAGTAAATATTGATTTGCGACCCCTAATGTATGTACTTTTTTTCCTTCAAAGACTCTAAAAAAATTTGCAATAAGGGTGGGTAATATGGAACATCTAAAATGCAATCTTATTGGAGTATATTGAAGAAGGGAAATACAGAAAAAGGATGCATATTTTAAATATTTAAGAAAAATTATTAAAATTTGCTAGTTGATAAACAAAAAAAGTATTTAATTTGGAAATAATTTTTTAGCTGAAATGAAAACTATATAATCAGTTCTTAATTTTTGCATATTTTTATGAGTCCATACAAAGCCCAAATGGATTAAATTTCCAAACAATAAAAAAAATTGGGTGGGCTGCTCAACGACGGATAAAATAAAAATAAAAGCACGGTATATTGAGTCATGGTGGCTTAGGGGATAGAGCGTTCGCCTTCCAATGAGGTAACCCGGGTTCGAGTAAGAATTGGTTGATACGAATTTCGCACACCTCTCGCACCGACCACTGTGATGACGAGAAATATCTTCAGTGGTAGACGGATCATGGGTGAGAGTCCCTTCGCCGTCAGGCTAACCACGTGAGGTTTTAGGGATTGTTCCTCTTCGTGCAGCGCAAAGGCGGGTGGGTTAGTTTCATCAAAAGTCTTCCACTAAGGCAAATTTCTACAATAATTGATCCAGGAGTTCTCTTATCTTCTGGATTGGGTTAAAAATTACAGGGTTACGCAGTAGAACATTGGAAGTTGTAAACCCAAAATTTGGTAGGTTGTTCAACGACGGTTTAAAATTATAAAATAAAATATGTATTAGACTTAAAATCATAAATTTCGAGAGGTAATAGGCGTCTCACTCTATAGAACTCGAAGTGGCATGACACAATATTAGGGACTGTCCTTGTAATATGACATTATAGAGTATTATATACTAGTTAATACAGGGTACTATACAGAGATACATAGAGTACTATATTAATAAGAAATGGGATTGACCAATAAAGTTAGGGAGAATAACCAAAGGAAAGAAAGAAAATAGCCAAACAGGATGGGAGATAATAAAGAAGTTTTAGGGGTAGGATGAAAGCCTCGGTTGTTGCAAGATGTCATCATTAAAGGAAAACTGAATTTTCTAGCATATCATAAGCTTGACTTATATCATAGGTCTTAGTTTTCGTCTGCTAATCAACAATTAGAAATTATTAACCTAAACACTGTTTTAGATTATATGAGAATTTTTTCCAGTTTTGAAATATTCTCGTAATTTAGTTAATCTCTTTTTAATTCTTTATTCTAGCAATTCCATTCGCTGCAACTGGAAGTCTATTTTCTTCCAAATTTTTTTTCCTTCAAACCTGATTTTTTATAGCCGTAGCAAGCTTGTAATATTCTTCGACATATTTCTGTTTCACCCTTTTATTCTATGGATATTCTATGAATATACTATGAAAAATATTAATTTTATGAATTTGTTGATGTGGCGTTATTTGTGCTCTTGCTATACTGTTTAGCTTTATTCATTAAAATTGTAGCTTAAGGGGAGAAAAAGGATCCAAAGTACGAAACAAAATAGCACACTATTTTTCTTTCTTTATCATCAGTTTTAAATTTAATCTACCATTATTTTACTATTATGTAAATTAAATTAAAAATTAAGTATATTAAATATTATGTAAATTTTTCGATGATTCATCTGAAACTGCATACCATTAAAGCGATTCGGTGTTAAAATTTTAATTGAATTCATATGAATGCAGGCTTGAAATGCAATGTAATACAAGGTATTTTAAAAATTAATTGTAAATTATTTTTGAAAATTAAATATAAATTAAGAATTAATTGAAAAAAATTAATTTTTATGTGCTTCGCCAGCTACTCATTTCACACTTTAAAATGTTAAAATGACCAACTTGTCATATTTAAGCTCTGTACTAAAAACTATAGGCAGATCAACTGCGCATTATTGACTAATAATAATATTGATAAATAAAAGCATTGATTGACTTTTAATTTGAATTTTTAACTTTTGGAAAGCTAGTTAATTTATAAGAAATACATATTTTTTATGCACATTTATTTGTTAAACGTTTGCCACAAATTTATTAGTTAAAAAATTACGGTAATGATGTAATATGTTTTTAAACTAAAAGTAAATTACTATTTCCTTCAGTTCAGTCTGCTTATTATTAAGTTGTCTAAATTAAACTTAATTGCTCTATAAGTTTTCAAAAACAATATTTTAATAAAGAGACAAAAAAAGATATCATGTCTATCCGTTTGCTGAAATAACAATTATTTTATAAAAGTGTAGTACATAAATGAAAGTAATTGAACTTCAAACTCAGTAAGTCAAAATGGGTAATTATAACATATAGTAATCAAATAAGCAATCTAAGCAATAAATATTTGAAATGCAAAGTTTAGTTCAAGTGAAAAACTATTAAAAAATTCTCTTTCTTTTGCGATATAGCATATATTTTTACTTCATCTCTAACGTAAAAGATCCAAAGATTAATTATCAAGAAAAAAGAAAGAGGCACAATCACTTAATTTCATAAGTGCCTTGATTAACAACATGCTAAAATAGTCAAATTAATAAAATTTTCTAATATTTCTTTCAAATAAAAAAGTTTGCTTTAAATAAATATAGCAAGCTACGTTTCGAAACGCAAATACAGTTAAAAAAGTGTTTTTTTCAAAATCAGGAAATCAATGCCCTAATTTCAACTGTCCAAACTTTGATTTCTCCCCCCCTCCTCTTTTGATGCATATTTGCAATTTTGAGTTTTCAAATACAGTTTAGAACTGAAAATTGATTCACATATAAAGAAAATAATTTTAATATTTTCGTTGTTGAAAAAGTATTTGCAGTTTGAAAAAGTTTTCTTTAACTAAAGTGCTGAAAAATAAGTGCCGTTAGAGAAAAATTTATTTTAATATTTTTGTTGTGGAAAACTATGTGCCATTAGAGAAAAAATGATTTTAATATTTTTGTTGCTGAACTATTCGACTGTGCATGCAGTTTGAAAAACATTGGCATAATTAAAGTGTTGAAAAATAAGTGCCAGTAGAGAAAAATTAATTTTAATATCTTTATTGCTGTTACAGACAGAATTTGAGTTACGTTCAGTTTAAATTAAGTGAAAGCATTATATAAAATATGCAGTATTGAACAAAGTAGTGAAAAAATTTGCTTACTGAAAGTACTGAAAATTAAATACCATATAAGGAAAACAATTGTAATATTTTAATTATTGATATTGATTGTATTTAGTATAGTTTTGAGGATTATATTTAATAGAATCTTTATCATCAAACAAATTAATGTAATACTTATTTTTGATAGTAAAAGTATTGAAAAATAAGTAACATACGGAGAATAAATTTAAAATTTTTCATCTAAGCTGAGACTATTAAGAATTAAAAATTCTTAAATTAAGTCAAATTTATACATATGTATCCTTAAACAAGACAGTAATTTTTTCGTTCACATGAAAATGGTTTACCGGAAATTCCAGTTTTAATAAGTTATAGTCCTTATTACTGCACATTTAGTAAGAAATATAAGATTATAAAACAAATTTTATCAATTAAATGGTGCTTATGCCATACTCTAAGGTATCAAGATAAAATTACCATAATTTATAGCTTATTATAAAATTATATTACATTGTTAATTTTGCCAAAGTGCTTCGGTAAAAATTACCGAGTTTTTTGATGTTCTTATAGAGCAAGCATTTCACCATGTTCTGTTTGTTTTTAATACACTTTTTCTCTTAGTGAAGAAATTAATTTACACAATTTTAATTACATTTTATAATTCATCTTGACTGCTTCAATCAACAGTTAAACAATTTTAGTTCATTTAAAAATGTTTAACTTAAAGCTATTTGACATAATAAAGTACATAAGATATAATAATTAAAAGAAAAAAATAATAAAACATTTCTACAAGCATTTTGTTTTAAATTACATTTTATATTTGTGATGAATTATAAATAATTTTTTGTCTTAGAAAAGATATCAAAAGTAAATTAAAAGATCCCTTTTTAAAATAGTCTAAACACCCCTGTAATAAAACTTATTTGCCAATACGTGAATTGTGGTTTATTTTTTCCATCACCCTCCCTGTTATTCAACAACAAAGAACGATCGATACTCAAAATTTGGTTTTCTACTTTTTCTAAGTTACATAATGGGTTCAGTACTTTTAATATTCAATATTCACATGCATTGACCCATCATTTTCAAGTACAATAAAACACATAAACAGTACTCACCGGTAGATGCTGGGTATTTTCGAAACGTGCTCTGCTCTTCCGGCATCTTGCATGGAGGCCGCCATATTGCCCATAAGTCATTAGTGGTAAAGCTTCCTTTGGTATGATCCGTTAAAAATACGGCCTGGTGCCTAGACAGTGGGGAACGGATCTTATACAAGACCGTAAATATTTATGAGAATTATCCTGTTTATTCAACTGTTTCGGTTACGAAGAATCTAAGGAAACCGGTTTTGTTTATTTTCTATTTTAATTCTCATGAATATTAATGAAACACGACAAAGCATATATTAAATAAGCTCTGGGAATCTTCCATTACATTGAAAAATGTTTGTTTACTGAGGCAAAACAGTTTGTCATGTAATACATCTTATCTCATACTGAAGACTGTTACTTTCTATGAAGATGAATAGTTAGGATAGTTAAAATGAAATAAACATGCTCATCAATGTTTGCGTTAAATGAACCATTCATATATTTTCAAAATAGTTTTATACGATTTCAGGTACGAAAATTTTTTCTCAAAAACTATCTTCAAATATTCCGCGCATGGAATCATCGATATAAATTTAAATTAGAAATATTAAAAAAATAAAACCTAATTGCTCAATCTAAAATAGAATTAATTATTGATGCACAATTTAATGCTGCAAATGCATTAATATTGATTTATTGCAACGTTTTCCGAAACTATTTATTACATTTTATTGCAGTAACTATTAACTATTCATAATGGGATGTTTTTCAGAGAATATTAATTCAAAACATTACATTGCAAAAGCGTTGTAATTAATTGTTTATAAAGAAGTTACATTTTGAAATAAAATTAGAAAAATAAAGTAATAAATACAATATTTAATTTAAAATAGGAATTAATTTAATAAATTTATGCATAGCTTAAGCCATAAAATAATGCATACATTCAATTTTTACTTTATTAAGCTATTTTGAAAAGAATATTAATCTAGGATATAATGCAGCCTATAAGAGTCATTATTGGAAGTAATATTTTGAACTACAATTAGAAACATTAAGTAACAAATAAAACATCAAAATATAATATAATACGATTTATTGTATGATTTATGATTTTAAGCTCATATGTATTAATTATTGATTTATTGCAATACTTTTTAAAGAACATTGATGTAGGATATCACAATTAGTTACTATTTAATTAAATGTAGATTGAGTTTTAAGTAGAAATGTTAAGCAAACAAAGTTAAAAAATATTAATTAAAACTATAAATGTATTAAATAGTATACAGATATCTATCAAGAGTATTAATTTATTAACTGGCAAGTATTAATCAAAAGTATAAACTTATTAACTAGCATACGAGTATTGATCAAAAGCATAAACTTATTAACTAATAAACAAATATTAGTCATATATATAAGCGTACTAACTGGTGATTAAGATTGGGCAACTAACTTTTAATCTAGAGACGTTTGTGCAATCGAAAAATAACTATACAACGTCATGTAGTATTTATTCTAATTAACCGATTATATTAGTTGGTTATAGCATAAATAATCCTAAGAATGAAATAAATTTTGTGCGTATCATTCTCATCTGATATTCATTTCTAATAACTGGTTTACAAGTTTTTGTCTAAATAAATCTAAGGATAAGAAACCGTTTACAGCACATTAAATGATATAATATTAATTTTGATTAACCTGATTTGATATTTTTTTCAATCTGAAGAGCACATGATCTGCTCAGTTTACTGTACATTATGATATAATATTCATTACAAATAACATGAGTTTTTTAAGCTTAATGAACCAAAAGATTTATAAATATTTATTGCCCACCGAAATGCATCAGAAATATAAACAAGAAATAATATTATTTGAGTGGACATATTTCATAACATTTGGTTGTGATTTCCATTAGTTATTTTTCAACAAAAGTTTTTAAAATAGATGATTAGATAATGCTTAACAATCATTTCTAAGTGTTGTATGGGTAATATTCAGATATTAGAAGTATTCAAATAATTTATAATATATCCCAAAACTGTTATTTTGTCCCCGCCGTTCCTAATAAAAATTGAAACATCCATCAACAGAAACCTATTATCGTACACTAACAATAGTGATCCATCCAGTCTTACAGGAGCGAAATGAATGAGATTTTTATGCGCGACAATCCAAACAAATTTAACGCAATTTACCAAATATTCAAAAAGAGCACTTTTTAATAGATCACTCCGTCACAACTTCAACAAACTAGTTCCAAAACTCAAACAGCATCAACAGTGAAGATCATTAAAAACATCTTAACTTGCGAACGACATAACCTGGACATAAATTTTTGTCAGTGACGCTTATTTTAACCGTTTTACGAACCATAATTAGAAACCCATAAAAGAACCCGCATAATGAACTGATTCCGATAAACCGTAATTTTGAAAGTGAGGGTCGTACGTTCGAGGGGAGGATCTTTTATATTTTTCGAAGCAATTACTGATGACCAGATGATGATATCTGTTGCTTTATTCCATCCATTAGCTAATGTTTATATCTTTAACGGCTGATTTCCTTCAAAATGAAACTACCACTTTTAAAATTTAAAAAGAAAATTGTTAAAAAAAAATTAAACGGAATATTCTGGAATATACTAGAATGTGACTGAGTCACGATAGACTATTAGTCCTTTTGAAATTATACCCCCGTAGAAGGAGACACAATATTATGCGCTTGGTTGTGTGGCAAAACTCTAGGCAGCCAATAGGTAAGGGGAACTTCAGAACGGGGACATTACCAAATAGAAGTTTCACAGCTAAGATCAGAAAAAGCGTTGATTGGTTTTGCTATTTCTTGCAGTGTTCGTATTTTCAGTTATTTATCGGTGATGAATTGTTCTTAAATTTAAAAAAAAACACGCGTAGAAACTTATTACGCTTCTAAATAAATAATGCGTAATATAATATGAGGTTGATTGGTATTATATGTATATATTATATAACCTATAGCATAGCGCAAGCTATCAGTTCAAATTAATATTATATTATAATTCCAAAATATCAAAATAAAATTATAATTCCATTTTAGGTCGATTCTGAAATAACTTCTGGTATTTTAATGATCTTTGCTCCCTTGCCGTCATCTCCCAAAGCTGTTATAAGCATTAAAATTTCAATTATTTTAATGCTTATAACAGCAATAGAACACAATGAAGGTTAGATAACACAGAACATACACTCAATTTATTAATAATGCAATTAATAATTTGACTTAATATTTTTGAATGATTTTTTTCATTATGAATCAATTGAATGATGAATCATGTTACAAAAGAATTATGAATGTTGCAACAAAAAAATGCATTTATAAATATTAATCTACTGAACTGAAATTAAAGTGTGAATAAACTTAATGACAGAATATATTTAAGTTTTTAAATCATAATTTTAATTCAATAATCGTAATTCATAAATGATATTTCAGAAAAATATGCAAATATAATCATCAATTCATTATGAAAAACTGAAAATTGGAAGAAAACCAGCGATGGAATGATATTTGAATTTGACAAAATAGTTTTGAATAATTTTTTTTATTCAAGAATCATTAATCATACTTGAATAAGAAAATTACAGTTACAAATATAAGTTCACTAATTTCAATTGAAAGTGGGTAAAAACTTAATGATAGAATAAGATTTAATTTCGGAAGAACAGTTTTAAATCTTTATTTTTATTCAACTAAAAATGGGAAGAAATATTTTTATCCAAGAATCATATTTCATAAAATCAAGACTTCTTTCAAAATCTAGATTCATTTCATAACCTGAAACGATTTATTAGATTATTTTGGATCAATAACTCACGAAAAATTCTTGCCTATTCTGAAGCATTGATAACTTGGTAATTAGTTTTACACATTAATTAAGCGATAATCAATATAATAGATAGACGGTCTAACAAATCATTTATTATAAAAGAGAGAAGAACGAATAAATCAATGTTTAGATTCAGAATAAACCATTATTTAGCAAGATAAGCGTCCGATTTATTTGTTTGAGATCAAAAAGGTGGTTCGTAATGTATGGAGGACTAAAAATATATGACATCAATACTCTGCTGAAGAATTTATTTTGGTTCTTCTGTTAAACTAAAATGTAAATAAAAAGCAATTATATGTAACTAAATTAAATTTCATATAACCAAATCAAACCTAATGTTGAATCATAAATATATAATTATATTGTTTAAACGTTGATGCAGCATCTATTTTAGTTAGTATTTTAAACTGAAAATAGAGCAAAAATGGTTTTATTACATGAAATTTATGGAAAATTTAAATAAATATTTATCCAACACTATGCGTTGTTTAAACGTTGATAAAGAATTTATTTTATTAGACAATTAATTTGAAATAGAAATAAATAAACTAAAAATTGAGTAGGGAAAATAGATTTATTTCATTCAATTTATATGAAATTACAGAAAAAGTTGACCCAAAAATATATGTTGTTTAAATAATGGCAAATAATTTATTTTAGTTATTATTTTAAACTAAAAATAGAGGAATGAAGATAATTTTTAATAAGTTCAATTTGTATGAAATTAAACTAAATATTTTACCAAAAACGAAGGTTTTAATGTTAATAAACAATGTTTTTTTTTAATCATTTTTTTGACCTTTATTCTAAATTAAAAATATAGAGAGGAAAAAAGAACTTAATAAGTATCGGTTCGTATAAACTTAGACTAAATGTTAGACCAAAAAATTTGTTGCTCAAACATTAATGAAAAATTTATTTTAGTTTGCAAGTTAAACTAAAAAAAATAAAGGAATGTAAAAAATTATTAAATCTAATATTTTAAAAATAAAAATAAATTTTTGAACAAATTATTCTCTTGTTAAAATATTTAATAAAGAATTTTTCATTTACTATTTTAAACTGAAATTAGAAAAATAAAAAAGCTTCATTAAAATCAATTTGGAGGAAATTAAACTATTTCAAATATAATTAATGTAAAAACGGTGATGAAAAATTTATTTTCGATGATTTAGAAGTTGCGCAAAATAGAGTAGAATGTTGGACAAAACATGAATTTTATTTAAGTATTGGTAAATAATATTTTTTATATATTTATTTATTTTACTGTTATTCTATAATAGAAACCCTTCTGTATTAAACTGTTCGATATTAAACCCTTAATTAACTTGTATAAAATTAAACTTATTGTTATAAAAAAACTTTTTAAATAAAAATGTATTTTGATATTTAATTTATTTTAATTATAATTCCTATACTTAGGTATTTATTTACATTTTTTTTAAATTTATTTATTTTACTGTTTATAGGATTCTAGAATATTATATACCATTTCCCTGTCACCTAGACAGAATCAATCTCTTGGTGAACAAAAGGTTTCAATATTAGTATTGTATTTACTTATTTGTTAAATAGTATTGTAAATGTCTTGTAAATAATATACATTTTTGAAATGCGAATGAGGCTTCAATTTTAGTTGATATTTTAAGAACAAATTCCGTTTGCTTAAAATTACAAAAAAAATTTTTATTAAAAATTATTTTTTCCAAACTCTACAATAAAAAAAACTATTTTTAGAGATCAATATCAAAATAAAAAATAATCTTTCATAACTCAATTCTCCAAAAACAAGTATTTTGTTTTAAATTGTTCAAAGTTTGATATGAATAGTGAATATTAATAAAAAAAATTAAATAAAATTTGTAATATAAGGATGTAGATATGTAGAACTTTAAATTAACCATCTGTATAAAGTAGACGGTCCCTTTAACAACAGTGTGAAGACTATCGCCCATTCAAATCGAAATAAGATGTAATTTTGTGAATATTAAGACATTAGCGAGATTCGCGCTCATCGTGAATCCCTTTCTAAAGATAGGGTCGATGAGCTTATTGCAAGAAAGCATGGCTATAATGATGCAAACAACAGCCATTTACGAACGCAGTTCATACCTGGCTCCTCAATTAGCGTTCGCTTTTTACCTTCTTTATTTCTTTGTTTGGGTTCCAAAATAACTCTATTACAATTTCTGTCAAAAATAGACATCTTTATTTGACTCACGCGAATCGTTGTTATGTCAGGAACAGTATAATTGTTTCAAGTACTGATTCGAAAAAAAGAATGTTTTATAGTGTTAAAAACCTGATGTCGATCATTAAATGCACGCACGTCCATGTAATACAGAATATAAATTTGAAGGTCAAATTTTATTACACCAGACACCGTTAATTGAAAAAAAAATTATCCCGTTTTTTCCTTAGCTTAATATGCATACGATTATGAGTTTGTCCCAGTTACAATTTACTTTCAAAGCACTAAACCAGGTTAATGTAGCCCTTAAGACCTTAATCATTTTCTAGATTGTCTATAATTTGCTAAAAACTAATAAAATAAGCGTTAAAAATTACATAAATTTTTATTTCTTAAAAAAAAAAAAAAAAGAAAGAAAATTAAGCCATATTATTTTGGTCTTTAATTTGAAAAGACCTAAGGAATTTAACTGCCCTTCTGAAAAACTTCCTTTTTTTTTTTCTTGGGTATTTTAACTCCTTCTTCAAGATAATGATTTGAAAAAGACTAATTAGTAAGCATTGGAGATTTTTTAATGATTTCTGAACGTGAAGCTATTATTCTAAAATTTGTTTTTCACAGCATTGTTTTAAATGACTTGTAATAAACTAAAATATTTAATCTTAAATAACGTTTAATAATTTGATTTAAACATATATTTCCTATTTCTTTTCACAGTATTTAGCTTCTTAATTTTCAATGATTTAAAATGTCCAAAATTAGTTAGCTGTAACAAATACTTATAATCTAATCAAAATTTACATTATCTTTCTTAAATTTTCTCTCATCGTCATGCTTTTTCACCATCAATTATTTGCCAAGTACTGAAATGATTACAAATTTATCTTATATTAAGTTTTATCAAATTGAAAATATTTTTTAAGGTCAGTTAATTTTTAAAACAGCAAATAACGTTTTTAAAAATATTTGTGATTAGATTTTAAAACTTAGTAAACGTATGTGATACTCTCTTAAGGAGGTTCGAAGCTTTACCTTTTCTTTGAAACTTTCTTTTTAAATGCTTGAAAACGTTTTCTGTTGATATTCTTCTTCTATTGTACCATATAATTTGCATACAAAAAATGTTGGCGAATATTGTAGAAGCCAAATTTTTAATATGACTTAAAATAATATGTTCATTTTATTTTAAGTAATATGTATATGTTCAGTAATATGAATATTATATATGTTCAGTAATATGTATATTAAGTATATGTTCAGTTTATTTTAAGTAAAATTTACTTTTTATTTAAGTTCAGCATTTTTCTTGGCATTGGTTTCAAAGAAGTCCGAATAATAAAAGCAGCATATTTTTACTTTTCATTATTTTTCAACGAATAATAATTATATTTTATATCAAAAATTAATTTTCTAATAACTTTATAACTTAAAGGTTTCAACAAAACTTGAAGTTAAGCATGTGGAATAACGAAACCGAGTCTGCATGCTAAATAAAACATAAATTTCTTTTCGACACTTTAATGATTTTATGTTTAAATTTTTTTTAAATGTTACGAAATTTCAAAGAAGGATTCCCGGGCCTCGTATCCCTTGAAAGCTCTTTTTTTCTTCTTTTTTTTGTCTGTATTTTCAATTCTATTTAAAGAGAAAAAAGAAACAAATATCCTAAAACTGTGAAATAACTAGATAATTAATTTTTAAAAAAAATCATAAACCTGAAAAACTTTATGTTAATTTTAGAAAATATATTCACATTTAATGTTAATTATGTGGTAGCGAATGACGCTTATTCTTATTAGAAAATAAAAGAAATATGTAGAGAAATGTAATTGAAACAGAGCTGAAGCAAAATATTAAATTGTTCTACAATAATAAAAGCAACAATTACAGAATAAAAACTTTAAATAAAGAATTTCCTCAAAATTTGTTTTTCCCGCAATTTAAGAATACAAAAAAATAAAGTACAAATCGATTTTTTTTTTGACAAATTAATGGAATGTTTTCTTGATATTGACTTCAATGACAGCTAAATTAACAACAACAAAATTATTTCTTATAATGTTGTTGAGACTAATTTTGTTCTATAAACAGGTATTCAATTGAAAATCCCTGAAATTAGTTTCGATATCACGTGACCTTCAGCCCAAACAACTTCAATCCCCAATATACTTTCACATGCAAGATATTCAACGACTAAGCCCCAACAATTGATAATTCTGAACATCGACGCGCGTGGATGTTCCTTGGAGACGAAGAATAGTCTTTCTCATGCGTCGTAACTATGAAACAGAAACATCCCCTTTTCTCGCCAAACCATATAATGCTGATTAATAACCACAATCTCGCCAAGGCATGCCACGCTCGGTTGGCTATCTATGGCCCCACAAGTGTGAAACAGTCCCCGCAAGAAATGTCAAGGCTTAAACAGGATTTGGCATCAGAATAACATAGTCCAAGAATGAATAGCTACTGAGGTTTGGGTCTTAGGGTACGACTGGACGTCGAAAATCCATTTTCAATTAAAGCCCTGGCGTCGATTTATAAGGATCCTCAGATAGGATGCTCGCCAACTTCTATGACATAATTGCAGACGGGCTTTCAAAAGCCTCTTAAGTGGGAGACAGTGTTACTTTGATGAATTTAAACCGGGTCTGTTATTTAAGCTTATTAATTGAGGGTAAAGTTTATTTGAGCCCATTTCCTGGCGACTCAAGAGAGCCCTGCAGATTTATTGTGTAGGCCCATATGTAGGGACTTTCGTTGAGAATCAGAGATTCATATTAAGTTCTAAATCTTATGCAATACCTTGTAAGCAAAAGAAAAAATAATCTAATTAACGACGCAGTAATATTTTTAAAACTCATTTTGTCCCTTAATTTAAGTTTCTTAGGTTGGCAAGGAGCATTTAAATGAATTAAACTAGAATAATTGTCTGGTTTTATTCATCGGTTAGAGTTGGAAAATAGTCTCGGTGAAAAATGAAAAACCTTAAACTAGTATCATTTCAATCTAACGATATACTTTTTTTTAAGCATAGCAAATTAAGATCTATTTGTTATTACGAAGAACTGGGGTTCGATTCACGGTGGCGGTCAGAAACTTATCCGGCTTCATATTAATGGGATGCAAACTTGTCTGGGAAGTTAAGGCAATTGGTAAGCACATTGACAGTACCGTTGGTCATAAAATTGTGAAGCCTTAACCTCAATCACTGTTCTGACTTACGACAGGCTGTTGTGGGTTCGCTTTATTTTTAATTATGGCGAATTTTAATAAGCTAATTAAGAAATGATGGCCTAACAGCCCTAATTTTTTCAGTTTCTCTAAAAAATTCGTGATTATTTTTTTTTTAATTTAAATTATTAATGAACAGTTTAGACTGTTGAATTGCACTTCACACACATAAGCTAGAAACAAAATTCTATTTATTAAATCATTTCATAAAATGGTTTAGTTGTAGTTTTCATCGATGTAGGAAGAATCTCAAAAATTAGATGAAAACCTAAGAACTGTAATAACAATTCAGGAAATCAATAAGATAAATATTTATGTATGCTTTCTTACAATGTAAATGAGCAAGACCTTTAAAGGATTAAAATTTTAAAAATTCCTAACAAACTCTTTTAAAACTTTGACTCAGAATTTTTATTGCAAATTTTTTTATTATTATTTTGTATTAATGTAGGTGAAAATAAGAGAAAAATATTATATTTAGCATTTGAACAATTTATGGTTCAATACAGCATTATGGTCAAATACAGCATAAGATATCGGTGTCTTTTTCTGCGTTAAAAGTAAAATCTCCCAAATACGGCTCACTTCCAAAAAATAAATTTTTAAATTTGCACTTATTTTGATTTAAGAGAAACAGTTATTATTCATTGAAATTTCTTTGATTTACAAAATCAATTATTGATAAATTATTTAATATGAATGAAATTTGTTTTTTAAACTACTTTATTTTTAGATATAATATTTTAATGCAAATACAATTCCGATAATCTAAAAAGTTTTTTAGTAGCTGTTAGACTGTTTTTTTATCATTTAAAAATATATTCTTGCTTGCAATTAGAACGTCAGAAAAAAAAGACATATATATATAAGGGACACCGATGTCCCATTTGCGATTAAGGGCTAAACTTTACCTTTAGTGTTGAAAATAAAATTTGCTGCAGTCTCAATATGGTGCCACGTTGAACCATGTGAAGTTTAACATATTTTTGTACAAATTAAACCATCTTGGAGTTGATTAAACAATGCGATGATTTAGTTCGAGAGAAAACGTGGTAAAATATAACATTTTATTAAAAGTGTTGCAAATTTTTATCATATTATTGTTCAAAGTACAGATATTATAGTTCTCTTCTAAACTAATTATTTTTGAGATTGGAGGAAAGGGGGGGGGAATTATGTTTGCTTACACAAAATCGAATTTGCATGAACTCTGTAACATTAAATTAGTTTTTATAATGAAAAACAACTACATACACAAATACTGCATACTTTTACTCTAAAAATTCCCAATAACTTTTTATGCTTATATAGTGCTATTTAAATTACAGTTATTACTCGTTTTTTATCATACATTTACTTCACTTTGATATATATATTTAAAATTATTATAAAATTTAAATTTCAGTCAGACGTAGTGCTTAATTTTATCTCCTGTATTTAATATATTTAAAAGTGAGATTTAATGTTGTAAAAGAGATTATTTTAAACATTATAAATCAATAGTTTTATGCTTTTAAAAGAACACAAAAATTTAATGCCATGCTTTTAAAAAGAACTTAATATTCTAAAGTATCATCAAAAAATATTATTTTAAAAATCATCAAATACTTCCTCAATATCAATTTTCTCCTCTTGCACTTTCTCATAAAGCGAAATTCAATGGCGGGAACAGTGAATAAAAATATAAATAAACTGAACATCGGCCGCAAAACGGTGACAAAAAAAAAGTTTTCGTAAAATAATCATAAACAACCTGTTAGTCCCCGTAACATTCAAAACAGACAAGTTCCACTCTATTCTAGAACGAACTTTATGAGATTCGAGAAGAATAGAATGCAGTGAAAGTAAAGTGCGCAATAAAATTTAGGATCCTACTTAAGTGCCCCTCGAAACGCACATAAACCTGTCCACGACGCCGTTACGGTCGCAATACACGACTGTGACGACGGCGATCTCGGAGCCGAGAACCAGAAGACGGAAAATTGAACGATCCGAATGCGGAGGAGTGCCGCAGGAAGAGAAAAACCTTCCCGTCGAATTTCTCCAACCCTTTTCCCCCCTTCTTTTTTTTTAAAGTTCCTGTGTATAGGAATTTGTTTTAAACTTTTTAGGATAGAAAAAAATATTATTTTGAGGGATAAGTCATTTCTTGAAATAGGCATATTTTTATTTTTAGATAATTAATTTTAGATAGAAGACAATTTTTTTGATTGATGAAAAGTTATACATGTTCGTAATTTTTCTTTTCAATAAAAAAAAATTTTTTTTTCCTAACTAATAAAAGATTTTTTGAAGCAGAGATATGATCGATTCTGGAAAATATTTTAAGTTAAGAATTATTTACATAATGTCTACATAATTAAAAAAAATTAATTAAATTGGTAGAATAAAATTTTTTGACAGATGCAAAATTGTGCGTATAAGTAGTAGTAACTTTTTGATGATAAAAATATTTTTTTTAAAGTATTAAATCATGTATTAAAACAAGCATATAATTATTTTTAGATGATGATCAAACTATTCTTCACCTTAAAAATTAAGTTTTTAGAAGACAAATTTTTTAAATAATAAAAAGCTATGCATAGTTGCAACTTTTGTTTTCTAATGAAAATTTTATTTAAACACTAAATCCTGTTTTGGAATATAAATATGATTAATTACATAAAATACACAAATATTTCTACACATATAAATGAAAAAAAGTCATTGAATTTTTAGATTAGAAATTTTTGATCGAAGCAAGGTTATGCACATTTGTAGTATTGTCTTTCAGATAGAAAAAAAATTTTTTTTATAGCAATGAATCATGTTTTAAAATCATACACAATTAACTGCAGATAATACACGTTTACTTCTTGCCCTTTAAAAAATTAACAAAATTGAATTCGGAGAAAAATAAATTTTTTGAAAGATGAAAAGTTTTTCTCACATTTGCCTTTATATAAAAATTATTGTTCAGAGCAATAAATTATGTTTTTAAATCGTATAATTGATATAATTCATTCCAGAATTTAAAAAAAATAATTATTCATCTTCAAAAAAAATTTTTTTTTCTAAAATTAATTTGTAAAATACACATTTTTTGCTAAGGCTAAATCCTGCAATCCTATTAGTTTAAAAATTGTACTTTTTTTCTTTTTTTTTCATCATTTAAACGTTTAAAAAATAAATAAGTAATTAAAAAAATAAGTCAAGAAGAAATATTTTCTTAAATATTCTAAAAATTTAACACTAGAAAGAACATACCGGTTCGTTTCAATACTGGTGTTTCATTGTTTTGGTTATTATTTTTTAAAAATATTTTTTTAAGTCTGATTTTGATTTTTCACTTTTTTGTTTTAAAGTTAATTTTGTGAAGCTATAATTTATAGTTTAAAATGGTAATACGTAACTGATTCGAAATAGTATGCAAATAAATTTGCGCCATCTTTATAGAATGGAAATCGTTTGACCAAGGCAAGTTATATATTTTTTCTTTGCATTGCTATGCTATTGAAAGATTTAAAGTCAATAATAAAGAAATAAAGTTATCTTCCTAAGTCAACTTTATAATTATTGAATCATAACCGTTTCTATGGCTTGTCCAGCTGTTTGATTGTTTGACCAAGGCAAGTTATATATTTTTTCTTTGCATTGCTATGCTATTGAAAGATTTAAAGTCAATAATAAAGAAATAAGGTTATCTTCCTAAGTCAGCTTTATAATTATTGAATCATAACCGTTTCTATGGCTTGTCCAGCTGCTTGCAAATCGAAATCAGTATTGAATAAGTTCCTCTTTCCCTTAAAAAATAAAAAATTATAAAAAGTGTGTTTTGTTTTAAAATGTGTTCAACGTTTCAACAATGTTGATTATAAATTTTTTAAGAACAATCCATAATCCATGAGCCCCTTTTTAATTTAAAACAGAATAGTATACCAAAATTTAAAAACTTCTTATGACGTTTTATAGACTATATAATTTACAAACACAATAAATTAATAAATTTTTTGAAAAGCTTAAACATAGGAAATTTTTTACCGGGGAAAAAAGTCTCTAATCATGTTTCTTTTTTCGTTAATTACAAATAGCTCGTGATTTCTTTTGATTAAAGGAATACATTATTAAGTGTTCATATTTTTATGAATTTTCATGCATATATAATGACACAAAGTTTATTCATCTCGTGTTAAAAGTAAAGAGATTAAAATGAATTAACTCAATGTTAAGATAAATCGGTAAACATTTTATAATTTTTAATAAGAAGTAATAAGAACAGAATGATTAAAATTTAATATGTTTTACTATGATAGTTCAACTAAATTTGATCTGAATTTAAATAAGATACTATATTTTACTGTTTAAATAAAATGTACAAATTCATAAAATTAAATATAAAAGTCAAATATATTACCCAATATTCACAAAATATAAATTATAGAAAATACTAACTTTGTACTTTACTCACTTTGTGCAAATTCTTTACCAAATTTTAAGCCATTACCCTTTGTTTAAATTGAGATTTAAATTACGAAAAATATTAGATAGATCAAATGATTTTATGTCTTTATTTCACTCTTTTCTTTTTAACATGGTTATGATAATTTCAGATTTTAATATTTAAAAAAATGATTTCCAAATTGGTTACTTTTGGTTCAAGATTTTATCCAAGAAAATTCACGCAAATAAAAAAAAAAAATGAATGCAGATCTTTAATTATGTGTTAAATAATTTTTTACTTTGAAGCAAATTTTGAAAGTGATTAGCAACATAATTTTTCCACGATAGTATTAATCATTTATGTTCGCACATAATTTAGAATTAACTCCTAAAATTGTCTGCAAGTGTATTAAAAAGTGTGTACGCACCTACTTGTTTTACTTAAACGTTGTATTATTTTTGCGTGTGTTAAATACCCTTACCTCTTTGTGTGTTAACTAGACTTAATTGTGAGTGAAATGCAAAATAAGGATTTTAAAAAAAATGATAATTACTCAAATAAAATAAGTTGTTTTCTAAATAATTTAATCCTGAAATATTATTCTTCTAGAGTGACCCATATTTTGAGTTATAAAAACATGAAATATTAAAATCCAATTTCCTACATCAAAAATTGGTCAACTAAGGGGAATTCGTAGGGGAAGCTTCATCGTACCGTGTCAAAACGTTTTTATCTCAGCTGAAATTTTCGCCAAATGAAACGAGAAACTGAATTCACTGACAATGAATTTTATCCTCAAAAATATCCTAATTATAATCAAAAACATTTCCAACCGTGAAATGCATAATAAAGATTTATTAAAAAAAAAAAAATTAAATATAAAAACAATTATCTTCTAGGAATTTTTTTTTAAATAATTTATTTCTAAAATATGAAATTATTTTAGAGTGATCCCTATTTTAGTTTATAAGAACACGAAGTATTAAAATGTAATATTAAAATATGAAAAATATATAAAAAAAATGGAATGAATTTAGTGAACTGCTTTCATCCTAATGTGACAAAATGCTTTTATCTCAGCTGCAATACTCCTGAAACAGAATATATCCAGAATACATTTCACCCTCAAAAATATCCAAATTAAAATTACAAAAATTCCTACACTGATGAAAAAATAAATAAAATGTTAAAAAAAAAAAGCCTAAATAACCGGTTTTCCGTTACCATTCATTTTGATATGTTTGTTGTAAAAGGGATTATGGACCCTAATCCATGCACAAGAGTTTGCAACGTCTGGAAGAGTGGCGAAGTTGGCATTATTGAGCCATTAAACTTGGCGTAATGTCGGAATGGGAGTTAAGAATCGATGGCGCGGACCCGAGATTTAGACGCCGCAGGTTTTATGGCTTTACATTTTAAATCCTCGGGCAAACCGGAGAACGAGAGCCCTACGCTTGACGTATGACTCTCTGCCTTGCAGAGCTAGCTTCTTGGAGCGCCCCTACTTTTTCACTGTCAACCGCTAAGACCCCCGTATCCCGCCGCCTATCCTACTGACTAATAAGTTTGCTAAACCCCCTATTTTTCACCGATTCCAACACCGATCGAGGATCGAACGTTTAAAATATCTGGCCATGTCTTACGAAAAGTCTCTCTCGATATAAAAGAAGGAAAAAAACTGCTGTATAGGCACGAAGAAAGGGAGAGAAAAAAAAATTGATGCATACCGGTATATGTTGTTGATAACTGGGATTTTATGCGTCCCCCCCTTTTCGTTTTTTTCCCCTTCACTGGAGTAATTCCCTAAAGATTCTACTTCTTTTCCCTTTTTAATCAGGATCGAAAGTTTGGGTAAGATAACAGGAACGCCATTTGGAAAGTTTTGGGAAATTAACGTTCTTTTTGGAAATAAATAGCCCCGTTATTTATTTGTGAGCTTAAGTTGTATCAAGACATCAAAGCCTTCTCCCTTTTTTTTATTTATTTTATTATTTTTATTTTGCTTGTAAGCGTACTTTAAGTATAAATGATCGGTCACTTAAAATATCGTTAATTATTTATCTTTGTAACGTGCATATATATCTCCGAGATTTGCAACGTGAAAAGTAAAATTGCACTTTTCATTTGGTGAAAATACTAAGTTATTCATCGTTGGGTTATCTTGGAATGAATCTGCTCATCTTATGCTGGTTTGAGAGTAAACAAGTGGTTAATGAGAAAAAGAGTGATATTGATAAATAGGGATGGATTCGAACAATAAATAAATAAAAGCTCGAAACATTTAACAAGGAAAAATTAAAAACCATTACTGGAAGATTTACACCAAAACATTTAACATTTCATTACCCCAATACATTAAAGAAATGAATACTTGCTCTGGAAGTTTGTTTTTGGCTCTCTGAACAACATTCTAGGCTCTTTTTGTTATTCAATTTTGTTTTTATAAAAAGGATGGGGGAAATTTTTTTTTAATCAAATGTATGCTACAATTAATAGGGAAATGGATAATATACTACTATACCTATTTTGATTTTGTTAAAAAATAAAAATTACATTAGTAAATGTTTACAATGGACTCCAATTAATGCGTAACATAAAAAGAGCTGTGATTAGCAAGCTTTTCTGGTTTAAAACATGAAAAATTTGTGTTATTAAATTATTGGTAGGTGGGAAAAAGGACACTGGTAAAAAGAGCACCCAGAAAAAAAGCAGTAATAAAAAGAGCACACGAAAAAAGAAACCATGAAATCACTTTTCAGAATATATATTTGCAAGTTTTAACACATTTTAATAAAAATAACTCAAAATAATTTCTTGTGAAATTTTATTTCCTTTATTGAATTTCAAAAACGGGTTTTTCGGAAAACCTATAATAGCTTCTCAGTTGACATTTAATATTAATTAGCGAAGCTCAGTTTATAAAACAAAAATCCCATTCCACTTAAATAATAAAAAAATATTACAAATATATTTGTAATTTAAACATTGTTTTCTTTTACTTAACTGGAATTAAGTTCCCTTGTTAATTATAAATTAATATTTATAAAACCATAACAATAATGAAATAAATAAAAGTTAAGATTATCTAATTCAGAATATATTTTTAGATTAAAATCAGTTCCATTTTGATTAAACTTGCTCTTTTAAAAAGCAATGTAGTTTAAATAATCAATTTTATTATTTATTCACACTTACTGCTTTACTAACTTAGGGTCAAAAAACCAAAACTGCACGTATATTGATCGTAAGGTCATGCTTTAACCGTTAATCTGTCATAAATTTATTTGACATTAAACAGTCATGAATTATTTTTTTAAAAATCTTTATATTAAAACTTTATGATTCCTTTTTTTATGGTGGTATCACATGGACTATATGTTGATGCTTTTTTTCTCGGTACTGTTTTTCTGTACTTTTTTTTCCGTGATTCTAGATTATAACCATAAGGTACAATTCGTCAAAATGTTACTTACCAAATTATTAAAAAACAGCTAAACTATTTTATATTGACTAAATTTACGAAATTCATAAATTGCCTAGATGATTATCAATGATTAAATATACACTGTTATTTCTTAATTATCTTAGTTTAAGCAAACTAAAAAAATATAAATCAGCTGCTATGCTTTGAAGAAACGATTTATTTAAGTTCATAAATAATAAATTTGATATTTAAAACATATCTATGAATAGATAGACAAATAGAAACTTAATAATAATTACGCAACTGTTAAATAAGAAAGAACTTAAATTTTAATAAAAAATTTTCTGTTAAACGTAAGGAATTCTTGGAATTTTTTTTTTTTTTTTTTAAACTGAAAATAAAAATGAATAGAATGAAATTGGAAATGAAAACTGAATACTTAAAATAATATTTATAAAATTAGTGTCTTTATTAGTGTCAAGTTGAAATGTTCAATTCGATTATTATGATGCTTGTTTATGAAAACCTTACAAAAATTTCATCAAGTGCAATAGTATTTATTATTAATAACAATTTCTCCTATCCATGCGTGTAATATGCCTTACAGGACCGGTTGTACAAAAAACAGCTTTCTCGATGCGTAGCAACAAAATTAGAATAAAAAACGAATAAATACAGACTGCTACCAAATTATTTAATATAGTTTACAGTGACTTGGAAATTAAAATATAAATAAAAAATTAAAATGTAATATAGTGAATGATCGAAATCAAGAAAATTTCGACTTAAACCGGCGAATGTCAACAATCGCATAGTCGCTTTGGTGAATATCCGAAATATTTGCTATGTCCGATTTGATATTAATTTATTCGTTGATATTATTATATTTAGTCGATATTTTAATATCTGCTCAGGATAGATTAGGAAATACATCAGTGTTCGGAGCACCGGGCAAATGTATACCTGGCAGTGGCACTGAACCTTAAAAAAACATGAGTGTAGGGTATATCAGGGAAATAGGGTATACTGGGCAGTGGCACTTAACTAGACCTAGTATATTTCGGAAATTTGTCAAAGCGACTATGTGATTGTCAACATTCACAGGTGGAAGTCAATAGCCACCAATTTCGATCATTCACATTAACATATTCATATTTTTAACGGCGAATTTAAGTTTTTGTAGATGAAAAGCAACATTGAAAACATTTATCTTTATGTTTAAGCTATTTTCTTATATCCTCAGTCGGTACTCATGTTACTTAACCTTTTATTACTATTTCATTCAGTTCTAACGGACAAATGTGTTTTTTTTTTCTTTTTTTTTAATATCTTAAATTTTAAATAAAGTCTTTTATATATATATATATATATATATATATATGAAGGGGAAAAACAGATGTCTTAAAAATAAATATCCCCATTTGAAAAATTAAATAATTAATATGAAAAAAAAATTACTTATTTTAAGATTAGTTAGTATTTTTGATCATCATAATCTAAAGCATTGAACTATGAGCATCAATTATAAACTCTAATTTTATCAATATCAAATGCTTTAAAATACTCAAATAAATATCCATTGTTTCAAAATACCCAAATAATTAATTTGGAAAAGTTCTTTTTTTCTGCTGCTTTCTTACTTTTTTTTAAAAATAAGAATCAATGTTTTTTTTTTTTTTACTAATTGTTATATACTACTAACTTATATTTTTTACTTACTGTTACATTCCTACACTCCGTTCCTTTTTTAAACAAACAAGCTATACTACCTGTTATATACACACACTTCCTCTTATAAAAATAACGAATATTTAAATTAGGTAGCTTTATCAATGTAAAGTGCTAAAGGTACCTAATTTAGATATACGCGTTCTTAAATATAAAATAATATTAAAACTTACGACGAAAATAAAAATACACAAAAGAATTAGAAAATAAAGAAGCATTTTCAAACTCATAAATCTTTTTACTGTAAGTTTTGTATTTTGTACACTGTCCACTGTCAATACATTATTATAAATTACAGGATTACGTTAATTTTACACCGTTCGTTGATTTATCATAGAGCAGCTGCCAAGCATCAAGTAAGTAATGTCGAAATAAAAATTAAATTTAAAAAATATTTCATCAAAAATTCTAACAAAATACTGAGATCATAAACAAAATATTGTGAAATAAATGATTATAACAAAATATTTTTTTAAAAAAAACTTCTAAATATTTTACATATTTGTCATTCTTGAAATTATATTCATTCCCATGAGTTTAAACAAAATTGAATGTATTTATTTATAAAATTGACCATGATTATACTATATGCTTTGAAGCTTGATTCCTACGCTCATTACACATTTAAATAACATTAAAAAAAAGGCGTCACATTGCACAAAATGAAACATATAGATAGAATGATTTGATGACTTTACTAGGACATAAATTACTCAATACAGATAATTATTACTTATTATTATAAATTCAGTTAAATTCATTAATCATTTGTTTAATACCTTAATGTTTACAAATTTAAAAATTTGTAAACATTAAGGTATGCTCATCTCCTACTAAATTACGAAGAATTGAACCTCCTTATAATCTTTCATTTATTATTTCTTACTTTTTTAACTGAAAGGAGAGAGAGAGATCAGAAATGAAAAAAAAAAGAAATAGAAACTTAAAGCAGATAAGAAGAATGAATGTGAAGAGGTTTTAAATTAGTTTATTCTTATTAGATACATATTTTATACTTATACTCTTATATTTTGTTCTTGATATATTTTATCAATAACTTAAGTAGAAAATGTTTTATGCCATTTTAAAACTCTAAAAGTAAACTCCAACTTCCTTTAATCAGTAATTAAAAATTTCGAGTTCCCTTACATTATTGACGAATTAAACTTGATATTTTCTTCTCAAATTGATTATTAATTATAAATGTCAATTATAAATCCTTTCATTTAACAATTCATAACAATTTCATCTTAAAATTCTACAGAGTTTTCTTTTTTCTTTTGTCGATTATAAAATGTGAATGTTTCAATAAATTTATTTAAATACGTATAATCAAATACGTATATTTCAATTAGAGAAATAAGTACACGTCAAATCAATAAATACGTACAAATATGTCAATTAAAAAAGTATGCATAAGTCAATTATATGTTCACATGAATGACATAATTGTATACATTGTTTTAAAATGAATTTATAGCCATATTAAAATGAATTTAAACCCATATGAATTAACACCATATTTATACGGATGCTTTACACTCATTCTATATATCACTAAAAACAATAGCCACGAGAAGAGTCATAAAAAAATATCCTATTGGATACACATCCCTCTGGCGGAATTTTATGGCAACTTGTTTGTACTAAGTTTACTTGGCAGCTGCACTAATAGAAATCTAATACACTTGGATTTTCTGGTCAATTTCACAAACCGGATACATGCACATGTCAAAAATTTAAAAGATCAAAAACATTTAAACTTACAATTAACAAGCTTTTCTCCAGAAACTATCCCTGGTCTAAAACAATTTCACTTCTGTACAGGAAAAAAAAGAGCTTTTTTTAAAGAAAAAAAAAGAGAGCACATAATCCATAAGGAGTCCAAAAGGAACACACAAAATAATAATGACTTAGGTGGACTCTTCCGAACATTTTTGTTTATATGTAACTGAGTACTATTCTTCTGGGAATTGTTCCACAAGGTTTCTAGAAGTCTTTTGCTTGATGAAAAGACGTTGGCTTTCTCTAGGGGGAGGGCTCTTCCCAGCTGGACGCTCACCCTCAGTTTCTTCTTCTTTCCCCTTGTTTCGGGGGTCGAAGTTCCCGAACTGAAATATTCGCCTTTCAATTTTCGTTTTCTGGGTATCCCCATCTTTAGAGCAAGCGCGAATATTAGTCGGGGTCCTAGATTCCATTTGTGCAAAGTAGTATCCCCTCAAACGATTCGAATTTGATTTATGGTGGAGAGGCCCTACCCTTTGGAAAGCTTGGGTGCGAGAGAAAGTTGCATGTAAGCAATGACATAACACTTAGCAACGACGTCAGTGTCGCTGATTTACATAAAGGCCTCATAGACTGTAACATATTCATTTAAGAAAATGCTTTTTTTTTTATAAATTGGTTTGAGCGATATTATTTAAACAAAGTTGATTCTTTCGTTTTTATAGGCAAATTTGCACTTTGTTTCAGACATACCATTCGTCAAATTTACTTGAATAGTCGAAGTTCGAGGCATTATGGCTCTTTCTTTAAACTATATTACTTACAGATTTTTTTGCGATAAATTTAAAGGCATCTTTGCTCTTATTTTGAAGATGTTGTAGTTGCAACAATCTATTTTATAGATTTGTTGCTTTGAATGATATTATTCCACAAATTTGATATTTTGAACTTTAGAGGCGGTTTCGTTTTTGCGGAAAACAATTTAATGAATCTGAAGTTGTTGAGTACCTCGAAAGATGAGCTACATTTAAATGAGTATTCAAAACGAAAACGTGTAAAAAAGTTAGCAATGATCTCCAAGAGAAAAATTCGTATGTAACAAGCATCTGTGGTAAAATCCAATCCAATTTGAATGGGCACAGCCCAAACGTTTCCTGCTCGAATACTGTAACAGTATATGCACATCTCTCGTTCGATTACTTTAACAGTATATGCATATCTTCGGTTGAATAAGTTTAACAGTATGTATATACCTCTCTGCTAATCACTAGGCAATATGCATTGAGGTTTGATTTCAAAGTCATCATCCAGGCCATCTAGTCAAACGGAAGTCATGGGTGGTCTGTCCAAGTGGTGGTGGACCAATTCCGGGCCACCAGGTCCCATGACTAGGCCTGCTTCCATCTTTGACTTGTTTTCTTTTTTCCACTTCATGCGTCGGTTCTGGAACCAGATCTTGATCTGTCGCTCCGTCAAGCAGAGAGTGTGAGCGATCTCGATCCGACGCCGACGCGTCAAGTAGCGATTGAAATGAAATTCCTTCTCTAATTCAAGGGTCTGGTAGCGAGTGTAGGTCTGCCGACCACGTTTCCTCTCTGAAATAAAATAAAATAAAGACATTTAGTAAAATGGAATAACGTTTTAAAAAATAGTGAATTAAATTAGATTTATTAATAAATTAACATCCAAGTTCAGCAATTAAATTTCCTTTTTACAAAATTTGGCTCAATAGAACTTTCACATAAGCGACATACAAATACTCTTATAAAATGCTAATGAATACATTCTAAATTCTGACTGGAGCTAGAGTGTTTGCATTTGACAGAGATGATCCAGTTTCAAGTCTTATGAAAATCCTTCTAACTCGCACATTTTATCAATATCGCCAGTGTGTTAATGGATCGCAGTTAAAAGTCGTGTATTGCTGTCAATTCTAACCATGCGTTTCACATAAAAAGTTTTTTTTTCTTTTCTTTTTTTTTTTTTTTTACCGATAATTGATTTAAAATTTCATTTTATTTTGTATTAGGTTCGAAGTTTTAAGACTGAGAAGTGAAACACGGACTAATTGTTTAATATGAGTGATAAAAAAAGAGAGTGAAATGTCAAGAACTCTTGCGTAAACTTGCACTTACTGAATATAGCCTTTGTGTATGGTGTATCTCTGGTTTCAAGAGAACTCTAAAAATCAAGGTAATTTTTATCGAAACGCTTTGGTAATGACTTTGTCATGAAATTAACAATAAAATATGGATTTTATTACCATGCTAAGTCGTAGTAAATATGGTAAAATTTGATAACTTTAATCAAACGTCTGTAATTTCACCAATATTTGTATAGTTTGAGATGCCTCAAAAATGTTTTGTGTGATAACCTCTATTTTATTTACCAAACGCCTGTTATTTTTTTTTCCTGTGTAAGTGATAAGTTATCATCTGCCAGCATTTAACATTATAAAAGATTTGCATTTGTAACTGTACATAATCCGTGACAAGGTTAAACTACACCAGTAGCGTAATTGTTATGTATTACGGCTGTCCATGCATCCTAAAATGCAAGCGTAAAGGTAGCAGGCGCAAATCCCACCGAAACTCTAAATACATTTATTTATATTTATTACACACACATTCGCAGGTTTGTGTGCTCAATGTAAAGCTCGATGCGTATGCCTTTGTCAAGTCGAAATGAAGATATCGCAGGCATATATTGTGGGACACGGTAGAATTCGAACCCGCTTTCACCACGTTACAATAGACGCATCTTTGTGGTAACGTCTTTCTCTAATTTGAGCAATCTGTTCTTCAGCTTGACAAGATCTTATATCGTACTTTGTAATGAGCACACAAGTCGGCATATATATGTGAAATAATAAAAAATAAATAAATAAACTCTTGGAATAGTAATACTTTTTTGAATCATTTTCTTTACAACAGCTTTTATTCTCCACCAAACGCTATTTAAAATGTAGGCAGCGGATTCGAATCAGAATGCAACCATTGATGAGAAACAGTAAATAAATAAATTTAGTTTGGATACATATACAAGCTCGTTTGCTTAATCTAAAGAATGGCTTACTTCTTGTTAAATTACAAAACAGACAGTACAAAATTGAAAGAAAAAAAAACAGAATAAAGATAATGAACTCGTCACCTCTACACTTCAGACCAAGCATTTGGCGGCAGAACAACACCCTGAGGCAATGCAAGAAACAATAATATAGTTGTTTTGCTTGCACCTCGCCGCATTACTGTTTAGTATTACTGTTCCGATAACCGGTCTGAAGCTTAGATGTAGTGAGTTCGAATCCCGCTATAACACTTGATGTATATTCTTTCTGTTTTTCGTAAAATTAATGCTGATTATTCAAACAGAAAAGTTTTTAAGCTAGTCTATATAGTTACAAAGAAATTCACATTTGTGTAAATCCCACTACCCCCATAAAAGATGGAAAATACATTCCCTATAGTTTAATATATTTAAGTTTAATGTCTTTTAAACAACACTTTCTGAAGAAAATTGGTAATTTAACCTCGATACCTTAGCATGACATAAAAAACATTTATTTGGTTAAATTTCCTTTTCAGTTTTGTATTTGTGATTAAATGTATGGTAATAAGAAATATAATTTTTTAAAACCAGAATTTCCGGCAAGCCGTTACCGTAGCTTACCAAATGAATAGTTTAAATACTGTATAGTTTGCTTTAATTACCAAAATTATGGGCTATGGAGCAGAAAGGTGCTCCAAGAATTTTGTTACGTCAGATCATAAAAATGGTATAACATGCAGTAGGTAGTCGATGCTATATAATTCTATGTCTCATGATAATGGGACAAAGAAGGTGACTTGTTCCAGTATTTTGAAATATCAGATAATGACTACACTATAACAGTTGAAGAAACTTTACTGCAAATTATAACAAAACAACAAAGGTTCTGGTTGTCTCTAGTGCAACATTAAAAATATCAGCTCAGTCTCATTTTAATCCACATTTATTTTTTAAAAACCTAATTTACCTAATAGGGATTTATAAAAAAAAATATTTAAACTTAAATATTATAAATTTTAATATGTTCGTTAAAAATATTTGCAGAAAAAAACAGTTTAGAGTATGCGTTATTTGGAGGACAGGGATTGAAATCATGATAATTGGTCCCGAACTGTCGTTTTCGTTTAGTAAAATTTCGCCAAACTCGCAGTACTCTTCTCAAAGAGATTTTCATTTAAGAAAAAGGAGGGTTAAAAATATTATAACTTGAATTTAAAAACGAATAATAATAAAAATTATCAATTAAAATTTTAAGCATTATTTTTTTATTGCAAGCGTCCATCAAACATTTAAATCAAAAGCAAAAGAAAAGGCATCAACCACAACTAACCAAGTAAATATACAAATGGTCTATTTGTGTATTTTTCTCATGGTCTAACATTAAGGAAAGTAAACAAAATGACTTTTTCCCGAGGCAATATCGCACACCAAAATGAAAATTTAGAAAAGAAATATCGCTCATCGCGTGTGCAGGTCAGTTAAATTTCATGCATACGAAATTTGAGCAAGTGGGCCAAGAGAAAGAGTGAAATGAAGCCAAGACGAAAGATCTTTTATTCATTTCTTCATCTGCACCCACAAAACTTTATCCACTTTAAAATGCATGCGCTTCTTGGCTTCATTCCTGCTTGGCGTATATTTGTTATTTTTTTGAGCTCTCGCCACAATGCATGAAAATATTTCATTTCCCTCATCTATCTCCAATACCATTTGAATTTTTCTCTCTTTTGATAGTTTTTTTTATTTTTTATTTTTTTGCACGAGCGCGCCAATGTAGCATCTAAATTCATTTTCACAATTTTTCGGGAATGAACAAGATGAATGTAATTACTGTGGAATATTCGAATTTTGTATACAAATGAATAATATTTATATTTGCTTGAAAAGGTCTAAGAAAATTTTATTATTTAATTTGACTAGATGATATATGTTTGCTTGCAAATGCAAATTTCATCCTATTACTAAAGAACATAAAGGCGAGCAAATTTTAAATAAAGCATAAGAGTTATTAAATGTTTGCATAAAATTAGAAATTGTGATGAAATATTGTTAATCCCTCCAAAAAATTATTACGTTTGATTTTTCTGATATTATAAAAGAGTTGCTAGTTCTTATTTTCAGTTCATACTATAAGAGATTTATAGTATATGTTCCAAGAGACTTATATGTTCCAACAGCTATTTCAAATTCAAAACAATAATTGATGTAAATTGCATATTTCCATTATGTTAAGATTAGCATATATTAATAACATGAAGCTATCAAAACAAAAAATATCTTAAAAACATTTGAAAATATATTTTAATTGCATACAAATTACGCGTGAACTTCTTTGTTTCAAATTATAAGAAACATCTAGATAATGTTTCATATCGAATCGAGTAAAACAATTATTGAGAATAGGGAATATTTCTTCCTATATATCGTATTAAAGCAAAGAGTAGAGTTAAAGCAACTAAAAAACTTCGGGAAAAATTCAGCATATTGTAATAAAACCTGAAGAAATTGTTCCCTTTTAAATATATTAATTTATGTTGAATCATATTATCAAGCAATTTTACTATAACTTTGATAAAACCATATTAGTCCAGCCATATTAGAGAGATTTTGCATAACGTTACAGACTTCCACAACTCTATTAGTGCTTCAAAGAGTATTTAAAGAATTTCACTAGAAATATCGGAATCGTTATAAAGCGTTATAAAAATGAAATCAGCTTTATGGTTAACGTATGCTAATATAAGCTATGTAAAATCCTTCGATTATCTTATGAATTTGCTAAAATCTTTATAGCATGTGTAGTTTTTTTTAATATCATCGCACACATTAGTTATATTGTTAACTTCAAACATATTATTGTTCGAATTTGCAAAAAATGTTAATTAGGGTGTGAAGCTGAACTCAATTAGAATGATTTTGCAAGGCGTTACAGTTTCTCCTAACTGTAACACTAACGCTTTTTGAGCTTCTCAGCGTATGTGAAAAACTTTCACTGCGAATAAGAAGTGTAGAAAATAAGGTTAGAGTTTAAGAGTTATGGTTTACATAAGACATTGCTTTGCGAAATATCTTTATTATCGCGCAAATAAACCTAATGCAAAGTGTTACGCTTGACTGCATTATCGCAAATCAGTTATAACCGTAACTTTTAAGTTGCACTGTATTTCTGTGAATGTAAATCTTGTTTAACTAAAACTGAACAATTCCATGGTTCAATAAGAAATGAAGTTGGGAAAGTGAACCTGTTTTTTACGTTCCCAAATCGCGGAATCTTTCACAATTAAAAACCTTCTTCTAATAAATGCAAAGAAATGTGACTAAAATCACTTTAGCATTAAGATTTAAATAAGCTTTGTCTTAAATTAATCATTCATACATTTTTAATTAATAAATAAATAAATTTAAAAAAAGAAATTTATAACCAAATGTGACATACATTCTCATGAATGTTAGTTTAAAAAGAAGGGTAGGATCTAAACATCTTCTGATTACACAAAGTTAGAAATTTTAGTTACCATAACCTTAATATGGTGCTAAATTGAACCATATTATCGTATTTCGTAAACGTGCCTACACAATACTTGAAAGGAGAAATGGTATCGATGTTGCACCTCATTAAACTTGCAACAATTTGCATTGATTGAAATTGAAGTATCGATATTATAATTCACTATAAAACAAATTTCTCCGAAAAGTTGTGTATTTAATTACATAGTTATTAAAATAGTATGAATAGTATCTCTAAAGGACAGAAATATTTTTATTTTTACTTTTAATAACTTAATATAATAAAGGAAAAGGAAAGCTGATAAAATAAATTAAAAGTTAAATTTAGCCTTTACAAGTCGCATAGAAAGTTATTAACTCCACGTCAACCCTTGTAAAGAACTTTTAATGATCATTGAAAGTGCTTTAAGAAAATAAATAAAATGAAAATAATGACTTTTAGATTAACAGATGGAATTCTTTACTCTTCATTTCAATTTTTTTTTTTTCAATTTCGAAAAATGTAATTTAGATGCGTGATGCCATCCCCCTTTGTTTCCTTTATTCTATCCCCTTCTTAATAATCCTATTGTGCTTTTTAATGAAGGCTCTAAAATACAATTCCATAAGAATGCTTCTAATACCTTTTGAGTTGAGCAAAAAAAAAAAAAAAAAAAAAAAACACTGCAGTTGTCGAAATGAACTCTGGATCATACTTCGCTCACACCTCTATTGCAATTATTAAAGCACGCAGGACATCTAATGACTGTACATCTTCAAGCGGGTGACAGAGATAAATGAGGCTTAATAAGACACCGGGAAAAAAGGGGAAAACTAGCGTTCCTTGGCGCTTTCCTTAATTAAAATCAATTAACAAATACTCGCGTTTGCGGACGAGAAATACTTTTCATTTTTAAAACTGGGAAAACCTATTAAAAAAGAACTGCTTTCTCTTCTCTGAGAAACAAACTGCCTTTTGTTTATGCCTGCAGCTGCAGGAGTTGAGCTTCAGTAAGCATTTTGTGCATAGCTTCCCACCCCTTGAAAGAAAAGAAAAAAAAGCATAACAATAACAATAATCCGTGGGCATCATTTGTAGAGTCAAGAATCCGCGGAATGCGAGATTTTCCAGACGCAGCTTTGATGAATGAGGTGCGAGGGGCTTATTTCCGTGTGCACGAAGGGGCTAAAAACGCACCTCATTTATGTGTGGAGCGCCCTAGCACGCAAGGGCTTATGAATTTTGTTAAGGTGGATGAAAAAGAGGGGAGGGCAGATATGGGGGAAGGAGAATAGGCGATGAATCATTCTAGACAGAGATGAAACGATGCAATGCTGCAATCAAGCTGAACTATTGTGCCAATATATCTGATGCGGTTAGCAGTTAAAAATTAGAATCATCGCTCAATGTATACCCTATAAACAGTTTAAAGTTTCCTTTATATAATATTATAAAAACTGTATAGTAAAATATATTCTGAATTAATCTTAGCAGATATGAAATGTTGCAATTTGTAAAGTGTAGTCAGTGATGGATTCGTACAAAGAAAGAGGAAGCTATATGTGACTGAATGTATTGATGTGCATGATTGTATCTTTAGATATATTACACATACACATGAAAACAAAATTGAAAATAAATTTTAAAGGGAAGAGGGCAAAACATAATTAGCAAAAAAAAACAATATTTAATTTAAATAAAGGAGAAATCAGAACCGAAAACATAACTAAACTGAAATAGAAATAAAAATTCTTTTAACAAAAATGTTAAAAATTTTACAAAAAAAGATAGGGAGGAGAGAGACAAAAGAAGAAGATTGAGACAATAAAAAATAAAAGTTTGATAAAAATATAACTTTAAGGACAGCGTAAAGAAAAATAATTAATTGATTAATTAATCAATAAAAAAGTCAGCCTACATCATAGAACCCTTAAAGTATGGACTAAAAAAAAATCTGTTTTTTCTTCCTTTCTTCACATATTTTCTTATTTTTATTTCAAATTTCTGTGCTAACTTTTTTTTTGCATATTTTATTTTACGTTTCATTCTCTTAGCTTCGGTATCGTAAGTTATAGTTATTTTCAATTATTTATTCAAATATAGAGACGGCTTATGAATTATTTGAATTTGATAATAAAATTCTTAAAATTTGATTATTACATTAAAGGTAAAGGCAAAAACAAGGTTGGTGAGACTCTTGAACTTAAGCATAGAAAGAGTTTACGCTTTGCTTATTTTTGCTGACAAGGGGATAGGAGTTTAAAATTACCAAAAACATGCGTACTTAATACTTTGATGATCCCTTATTAAGGTTGTGGCAAATTTTCATGATATTATAGTTTAATGTACCATTATTTTAGTTAAACGGGGAAATCGGGTATACTTGGCAAAATTAAGCCTATATCATAGTGACATATTTTATGAGTAACATATGACCAGATAAGAATTGGTTCGTTATTTGTCCAACTTTGTAAATAGACGCAACCTTCAATTAAATTAATTTCAAATGTATTGTTAAATAAGAATAAATTTACACGAAATGTAAAAAAAATATTTTAACACCTCTAATTATTTATATAATCCAAAGAGTAATTTTTAATTGATATTTTTCAATCTAAATTCCTTTAAAAAAAAACCAGAACCTCCTTTCTCCATTTATAGCTGAAAGCTGGATTTGAAATAATTCATGATCAACGTAATCCCTAAACATGTAAAGCTAATTATTGTTTTAATTACGTAATAGGTTTATTTAAAATATAAATTCCTTAAAAAGTCCCTACCCAGCAAAAATGTGCTAATCAACAAAAAAACAATAAAAAAAATTCAAAATAACTTATAAATCATTCGAGTCGAAACGCTTTCATTAAGGCAAAAACTCACATTAAAAAGCAAAATAAGGGCTTCTTTCTTATAGGGGGAGATATACCAGAGGGGAAAAGTGATTTACGAAAGAAATAAAAATTACGGCGAAAAACCGTCTTTAATCTAGGAAAAGAAAATTAAATCGCCAAATATTTTTTTTTTTACTTTACTCTTTAGGGTTTGATATTCTTATTATATATTTTTTTAGAAAAAAAAATGCTACATTGCTGAATTTAAATTAAATCGAGTTTTTAGAGTGCTTTGAGTTTAATTAAATCTCGGATTGAAAAAGTGTGTTGCACTGTTTTTAGGTGCTTTATCGGCGGCGGTGGCGTTTGGCGCGCGAGGGAGAGTAAACATTTAAAATTCGTTTTGCATAGTGCAGCTAGCATTAACCTAAGACTGCCAAGGCGAACTAATGTTTCGCCAGATTAATGAGTAAACTACGCCTAATGAAATTCGCATTACCCTCAGGAAATCTCCGGCATTTGCTATTGGCGCCAAGGGGACTCTCTCTGTGATACAGGTTCACACATTTCCAGGTCCTCACGGTACATATAAAGGGGAGCATTTAATTTAATCCTGGGAAATATAACAAAGGAAATTGATTCATTTATTGAAAATAGGATACCTATCTCTTTATTTGAAATTTATTGATGCTACCAGACACAATAATCTCTATAGGATAAACTCTAAATAAGGTATGCGATTTAGTTATTGGTTGGAGAATAAATATGGGGGTAAAATTAATCTTCTCCTCCTTGATATAGTACTTAGCCATTTACGTTTAAATAGATAGTTTCCGTTATTATGAAAAACATTTCATGTTATATTAGAGAGATTTTGCAGTTCGGGGAGGGGGGGGGGTTCCCGTTCGCTCACATTCATAAAGTGCAAGCTCTGTAGGGAACCGAAATCGTTCTGTAATCATTTTGCAGCGCAGAACTTGCGTAGGTGTAATTGCGGGATGTGACGTAGATGTGCAAAATATCGTTGTTAGAAACATTTTGCACTTCACATAACATCCCGTCCGTTTACGTATGTGGGGTTTTATCACACTCTGCGAGAACTAAGATTGTTCTGCAGCAACTACACTGCACAGAAATTACGTAAGTGAAATTATGGGATAGGACTTCACCTAGCATCCGTACGTTCACGCATGTCGATTCCACTGCGCGACTGCAAAATAATCCTTTACGTAGATTATTTTGCAATTCACAAGGTTTCTCCCTCGCTCACGTTTATAAAGTCTTTGCAAGCTCCATAGGGAACCGAAATTGTTCTGTAATAATTTTGTAGCCCAAAACTTGCATACGTGAAATTGCGGGATGTTACGTAGATGTGCAAAATCTCGTTGTTAGGAGTATTTTGCACTTCACATAACATCCCCTGCGTTTACGGTAGGTTTTGTCCACGCTGTTCGAGAACTAAGATTGTTATGCAATAACTACACATGTCCCGCTGTGGACTGATCGTTAAGACACGGTTCCCATCACATCACCGAAGTCAAGCATCACTGGCTGCGGTCAGTGTGCGGGTGGGTGACCACTTGGATTAGTCTGCGTAAGGACCGAGGGTGTGCGGTATTGGTCCTCGTTAAACTGTTCTACCGTAAAGTGCTCAACTTCGTGCAGATCGTCGGGCTACCAAAGCGGGGGTGCCATCCCCTCTGCAGAGGTTCAAAATTGTGATGGCATGTTTTCGGATCATCCTCAGGGATGTTTCCCAGACCGTCGCCAATATCCCATTGTGCAGCTCTAGTGCAACGTAAATGAACAACAACAACAACAGCAATAACTACGCAGAAATTACGTTAGTCAAATTATGAGATGGGATTTCGTTTAGCATCCGCACGTTCATGGGTGTAGATTTTACTCAAGCACTGTAGAGAGCAGAGGTTGTTCTGTTATGACTGCGGTAGGCAGGACTCATGTACATGAACGCATGGGATGCTACATGAAAGAGCAAAATCTCTTTATTATCATCGGCTTTGAGATATTCATCCCTATAGTGGATGGGTGGCTGAAAAGTTTGAATTCTGTAATGTATAAGTAATTCTAATAAAGTTAGAGTAGAAAAGGGTAATTGTAAGTCAAATATCGAGAAAATTTCGATTTCGTTGGAAATCTTATCGTTAACTGAAAGCTATCGTATTTGCTTTTCAAGAAGACACAAACCACTAAACTATCTGTGGTTTTCTCTAACCCATAATCCATCTGCTTATACAGCTATTTAATGCATGAATTACAGAGGAGAGCTAGGAAAGAGATGTATATGAATCAGACTGCTGAACCAAGGATTTGGTCCTGTGTACTCTGTGTCAGCTAGCACTTTTTCTCATCAATCAATACATATGTCATGCAAAGACAGTTACCATCCTTCAACCTATAGCTTATCTTTCATTAACTTGTAATTGTAAACTTACAAAGGACGAAATGAATCAAAAAATAAATAAAAGAAACCTTGATAAAATATTGTGTTAATACTGTACCATGGCCATTAATTCAAATATATCTCAATGTAAGGAATATCGGACAAGTGTAAACCGAGCAATGGAGCTTAAACGTGAAAAAAATCAGTGTAAGGAGTATCGGACAGGAACAATTAAATATTTTAGAAATATATATCAACATAGAGAATCCGAGGCAAGTGTAAATTGGACAATGGCCCTTTGCCTTATATATAACCGTCGTTGAACAGCTGACCCAATTTTATGGGTCACTACTAATGTTCAACTCCGTAGCCTTGTAATTTTGAACCTAATCCAGAAGACAAGGGAACTCCTAGATCGAGTACTGGGAGAAATTCGCCTTCGCGGAGGAATTTTTGATGGAGCTATCCGCATTTGCGTTACATGCAGAGGAAGACCACGAGAACCTCCCACGGTTAACCTGACGGCAAGGGGACTCTAATCCCTGTTCCGTTTACCACTGAGGATATTTCACGTCAGCACTATGGTCAGTGCAAGCCGGATGCGGAATTCTTATCGACTGGGATTCGAACCCAGTTCGCCTGATTGGAAGGCGAACGCTCTATCCTCTGAGCCATCGCGGCTCGGCTCTTTACCTTAAGGAAGAACATTGTAAGAAAAACGTGCAATGATCCACACATTACTGCCAGGTTCTTTATCAGGTAAATCTGTCTGAACCACGTTCTCTGATTCGTCGTCTGAATCACTGACCATTCATGTAAGTTTTATAAATGAGCATATTATTTAACAAAACGCAAATATGAAACTAAAAAAAAAAAATATTTGAATAGCTTCTTTCTGGTATCCTTCTAATTACTAATTTTTGAAACAAATATTATAAGACTAATTTTCTTTCCTTGTTGGGCTAACAATAATTGAAATTCTGATTAACAAAATAAACAAAATGAAAAAAAAAGAACATAAATAATGAAAAATCAAAATTATGCGTTGAAGGAATCGTTGTTCTCGGGAAAATCAGTTCAGCGTAGAAATATAACATCGGTACCTTATACCATAATGGTACATATTTGCAACCCTTAATGTGTTAAATCGAATCCTTTTTCCTCTCAAGTTGAACCATAGTAATCTTTAGGGAATTTTAGGTCGTCAAATCTGGGCTCGAAATCACAACTAAATTATTTTGTTGAAAAGTGTTTGCAAGCAAATAATATTATATTAGGAAAACGTGTTGTTGTTGTCGTAGGCTATTAAGGCAAAGGATACGTTTGTTCTTCTTTTCCGGTGGCGCCATCTATGGTCATGAATTCGACTTCTGCCACATCTCGTTTACAGGGCGAACCCATTCATTCGTCAACAGATCGTAATTTTGACCCGAACCAGAGAACAATAAATCTCCAATTCATTACCCCAGAGGTATAATTTGTTATGAAAACATGGAGGACTTTGTGACCCGACAAATTGAGTGTACGCTAGTCACCATTTACTACACGGGGAGTCTACGGCTGGCTGGATTCGAGCTCCCGTTCTCACGAACGCTAGTCCATGGCAATGTCAAATAGGCCCATTCCATTTGGATAACATATTTCCGCTAAATTGATAAAAAATTCGAAAAATAATAGAATTTTTAAAAAGAAGAAAAAATTAATGAATCAGGGGAAAAAAACTTTTGTGGAGATGGATTGAAGTTGTTTAATTTGAGGGCATCTTTTTGTTAGTCTCTCTTTTGCGCTGAAAATTGCGTAATCTCCCTCAAGCATGGAATGCCCTCCCCCCCTCCTCTTTCCTAGCATGGGAACAAATTGCCATTTTTCCTACGTAGCAGAAGCGAAACTCTGGAAGTTAGGGACAAATGATTGCGAGGCATTTAATTTTTTCATATTTTCAAATAACGTAAATTTACATGGCACAGTACACAATTTGCGAAAAATCGGTCGAATAGTTCATGAGTAATAGAATTTTAAAAATACGACTTTTTTTTTATTAGTTTTTGAAACTAGGAAACTATGAAGGAACTATGAATTATAAAAATTTAAATCCTTGCCATGAAAGAACAAAGAAAAAAATTTTTATGCTTTAATCTAGCATTTCTTTTTTGTTATTATTATTATTTTTCATATTAATTCATATTCATCGAGTTCCTTTTAAAAACCAAGAAATAATTCTTACAAAAACGCATTTATTTATTTACTATTTTTAATCTCTAGAAGGGCATCGATAAATATTTTTAAAACGTTCAAATAATAAAACGGTCATTTATTTCCAACTTTATTAACTACGGACCCCATTTGAGATTAATTGCTAAAAAAAAGTAATTTGTGCACAATCCCCAAAACTTAATGTGATTTCGTTCGTATTGTAATAAGCGAGTCCGGTCAGTAGCACACATTCGAATGGATCCACCAATCACTGTCTTCGACTTCATCAGGAGAAGCTGGGGATTAAACTGACTTTTTCCCTGATTCCTTTACAATTGCCCAGCCGCTCATTAATGCAGAACCCACTCCAAATTACGTACGAGGCATCCGTCATAGTTGATGGTTATTTTTATGCCTCCGAATACATTTGCCTAAAGAAATGGTCCTCCTCCTTCTTACAATTTAAACTAAAAAAAAATTCGATGAAAAAGTCCTCGTCGTGACAAGAGATGAGGGAAGGTGGTGTTATGGTATGGGGAGGGATAAAATATAGCTTGATCATTTTTCTACTAAATAAGATAAATCTCTTTTTGAAAGAAGATTATTTTCGTCTTTTTTGTTCCCATCGATTCGTCATTTAATGTTTCATAGACTAAAAATACTCCATTTTATAACAATTAGAGTTGCTACATTGTTAGAAACTTTTGCTTTGAAGCTTATTGAACCTAATCAAGGAATGGATAAGTGGCTAGATTTCTTGCAATAAAGTTGACTAAGAATACTCTATTTTATAACAATTAGAGTTGCTACATTGTTAGAAACTTTTGCTTTGAAGCTTATTGAAGCAAATCAAGGAATGGATTAGTGGATAGATTTCCTGCAATAAAGTTGACTAAAAATACTCTATTTTATAATAATTAGAGTTGCTACATTGTTAGAAACTTTTGCTTTGAAGCTTATTGAACCTAATCAAGGAATGGATAAGTGGATAGATTTCTTGCAATAAAGTTGACTAAAAATACTCTATTTTAGAACAATTAGAGTTGCTACATTGTTAGAAACTTTTACTTTGAAGCTTATTGAACCTAATCAAGGAATGGATAAGTGGCTAGATTTTTTGCAATAAAGTTGAATAACTTAGAATTTAGGCATGAACGCACACCCTTTTATCTGAAAATGCACAAGTAAATATGCATGTCAGACATAGTAATGTAAATTTCATTTTTATGAATAATTTTGTAAAATATGAATAAAAATATAGAATTGAAGAAAAAAACTCTGCCAACGCATACAAAATCCAAAAAGAAACGGTTAGATGAGACAACAAAAGCTTTAACCATAATGAAAATTAACTGGTGATGTCGCAATTTTCTAAATGACGAAATGACAAACTTAAAAATTTGTCTGCATGACATTAAGATTCTTTACTTTTAAAAATGCCATGACTCCTTAACTATACTTTTCAGAACAAACATTGTTCCTCACAAGAATAAAAATTCTTTTCCTTTCCCAAAGGTTCGATTTTATGGTTTTTCGGTGGGTTCTCACAAAAAAATCCATGGTTCAAGATATTGAGAAGTCGAAGCACGTGGAAGCACTCGTCAGTGATGTCAAAAGTGAAGAATGAAGAACACTCGTGTGGAAGGAAAACTGAAGAAAATGAAGAATTGTTGATCATAAACGAGTTTATACGCTGTCTAAGCATTGTTTTTGTCCACATTTCTTCTTTCAGGTCACTCATAAAAATCCATTAATTTCACCTTCGGTTGAAAGAAATTCCTAAAATAAAACCTTCCGTAGGTGGCTTTAAAAAATTTTATGTCAGCCTTCTTTTTTTTACGATTCTGATAGTTTGGACTGCTAACGTACCTCATTTTCCCCCCATTTTAAATAACAAAATACGTTTAACGTATTCTGCTTAAAGAAATAGTAGTATTCAGATTAGAGTAATAGTATCTGCTTAAAGTAATACTTGAAGTATTTCAAGTAGAATAGCAAACTTGCTTATAAAATTCTTTAAGGAAAAATTTTCATATTAAACATATTTCTCGGTTATTCTACTTACAGAAAAAATAATAATTCCTAACTATTAATAGTTTAATTCCTAAATGCCACCATCAAACCGTTTGTTTCAAACTGTAGAGTCTTAATCTCCGTAACCACTTTGACTGACAAATTGGTTGTTGTGAGGCTGTATGTATATGTATGTATATATATATATATACACCGAAGAGCCATTACATTACGACCATCCTGCTAATAACATGTAGGACCACCTTTAACCCTCAAAACTGCTAGCACCCGCCGTGGCATTGATTCCACAAGGTGCTGATAGGTAGTCTGAGGTATCTGGTACCAAGCGCTCACCAACTGGTCCTGCAATTCCCTCACATTGCGAGGGGGTAGCGTGGCAGCACGAATTTGGTTTTCCAAGTAGGACCACAAATGCTCTATTGGATTAAGGTCAGGTGAATTTGGGGGCCAAGACATGACTTGAAAGTCACTGGAATGTTCCTCGAACCAATCCATGACGATTCGACCCTTATGACATGGTGCATTATCCTGTTGGTAAACACCATCCCCCGCAGGAAAAACTGTTGCCATGAATGGGTGAACCTGGTCTGCAACTATGTTCAAGTAGCTTACAGACGTCAGGGATTGTTCTATGAGGATTATGGGTCCTAATGTGCCCCATGAAAATATTGTTCCGGGGCGAGAAACCATGAAAACCTGGGCGAGACCATTGTTATAGATGGAGGGTGGTCATAATGTAATGGCTCTTCAGTGTATATATGACGCATTTCGAATTAAAAAATAATTATCCTGAGATCGAAAATAACTGCTCTCCCTATGCATGTTTGCATAAAAAAATAAGCAAATAAATAATACTTAAAATTTAAATATTACTTAAAAATTATTAAAGGAAGACTACAAATTAATAGCTTAATTGGGTACTTGCACTTTGAAAAGAAGAAGATCAAACATACCCACTCATGTGACCTATGACGTCAACACCAACTGATTGTCAATAAACAAAATGGCTTATCAATGTTAGTTAAGTTTTTTCGCTTAGTTTTCTCACAGTTGAGTTAAGTTTTTTCACATAAGTTAGAATGCTAACTATCGAGAAGTTAATTAATACAGCGCCGTATCGAACATTGAATTTGTTGAAATATAATTCCTTCTTAGATTTATTATTTGTTTATGTATTTTGTAACACGTGATATATTTTTCTTTTGCGTACTTGGCAAGTTCGATGCATTTTTATGTTCTACATGACTTCTTGTCTGTCTTTGTCGTAAGTAAGAAAAATTTGGTGAAAGAATTTAAATCTTTGTGAAAGAGTCTTAATGAAGTTTATAATTTATTAAAACAAAATTTTATTAAATTTAAATAAAATATAACAAAATTAATAACCAAAAAAATCATCAATAAATCTGAGAAAGTAAGAATTTGTCGGAAGATTTGTATAAGTTTCTCATTTCAGTACAGAGTTAAAATTTTAATCTTTATGAAAAATTAATCGATTTCTTCACATATGAATGTTAAAATCATTAATAATATTTTCTCTTCAAAAAAACCTTCAATAAGAAAATTATGTTTATTGATAATTTTGAAATGAACTCATCAATATTTTTAATAAGAATTAGAAGAAATTACCTTTTAGAAGAAAGAAAATATGGTCTGAATTTAGAACCTAAAGACATAAATTTTTTTAAGTTTATCATTATTAATCTCCCTTAGATTTCCTCCTCCTAATCTCTTCAGGCAAGTGACAAAAATTATTTCCTATTTAATGAAGATGAAATCATCCTCGATTCCTATGCCTACGTCATTCTTAAAAATAGTGAATCGAGGAGTGATAATTTAAGGAGAATTCTTATACAATATTTTTTTATAAATTCATAGAAAATTGTTTAGGCGTCACAGTATGCTGGGAATTCTTTCACATTAATTTGTAATGAATTCATAGAAAATACTAACTGTTCAGGTCACATAGGATGAAAGAAGTTCTCGTTCAATATGTAATGAATTCGAAATTATAATTTTCAGGTGAATGGAGGGAACTGCTATTCATTAACTTGTAATGAATTCATAGAAAATATAATAGTATGAGGGTAAATCATGTAAATATGAATAATGTTTTTCTAGTAAAGCAGAACTTTTAGGGGTTTTTATTTGTATTTTTCAAGAGTCATTAAAAAAGCTGAATATATCCAATGGTCCGATATAACGCAAGGTCGTTTTATTTAAAAATGAAGTTCTTACTTATTTGATGATAACTTTTAGACAAATATTTCTCAAATTAATAGACAGAAAAGAGAGGAAGACCGAGAAACGCAGAAGGAAAAAAAAACATGAATGAAGCTTTATTACACTGCAAAGCCGTGCACAATAAGTGTTTGATGCAATACAATCCAGAAAAATGGAAGGACACGAAAAACTATTTCACAAGAATTTTCATACCTTCAGAAAAAAAAAGGAGAAAAAAACAACTACGTGAATTTTGTGTAAATGATGTACAAAGGAGCCAACTCTCCAAAACTAATTTTATCTTCTAACAAGAAGAAAAAAAAAGGGGGGAAAGAAGAAAAAACATAAATTACCTTGTCAGAAAAGTATAAAGAAAAGTCTCTGAAACTTTCTCTTTTTCACTTCAGCGTTCACAAAAACGAAAAATTAAACCCACACCAACTACATAACACAGTTTGCGAAACAGTTATCAAAAAACCAGAGAGGAAAAAACTTTGGAATGTACGAGCACACAAAACTCTTGATTACTTTAGTTGCTCATATAAAGCAAGAGATATATAGATAACATAAGTTCCTTTCTGGAGAAGGTATGGAGGGGAAGGGGAAAAAAAAGGTGGACATAGCAGAATAAGAATAAATAAAATATTCGTGGTGTATACATGCTGTAGTAAAAGAAACAAATACCAGCACGAGCAGCGGTATGCCGCATGCGGGCAGAAGTATGCGGTAGTTTTATGAAATTGAACATTTGTGGCTCTACAGTCATTGATATAAATAAGTAAGCACGTAACGGAGCGGAACAGACACGGAATGCCCGTTATTTATTCATATTCATACCAACAGCTCGATTTTTCTCTTTCATTCCATTCGAGAAAAAAATAGTTATGAATCCACCCTCCAAATTCCATCGTTGTTGTTGTTGTTGTGCAACGGTATGAAAAAATTCGTCGCTACATTATTTATACAGAGAAAAAAAAATATTATGTACAGAAGTGTATTCTGTCAGTCAAAAAATAGTATTATCGCACTTTTATAACGATATCTTTTAAGGGGGCACTTCTTGTTTTTCGATCCGAAATCACATTTTTCAAACGATTCTGAAACATTTTTTAATTTTTCCTAAGTTTTATTCGGGCTGCAATAAAGTATTGCAATGGTTGTGCGAAATTTTATAAGCCTTTGTTTTGTATTGGTATACAAAATACTGTATACCTTCTGAACTGTAAAATGCAACACGAGAGCAATATTTTCTTAAGAAATCTGAATTCATTCCAATAAATCTGAATTTGGGTGCTTACATTGTATATATTTAATAATGTATAATATTATATATATTATTTTCTAAACAGTTTCGCGATATTTAAGTGCAGTTTTTCTAATTCGATATCAATTATTATCGTTAATATAGACAATAAATTTGAATTTAAAACGATCCTCTATTAATTTAAACATGTCCTACACAATCGTAAACAGAAGCCTTATGATAAATTTCAGTTAATTTGACGAAAATTAACTCTGACTTCGAAATCTGATTAATTTGGGGTTTATATATTGAAATACATTGAGCACAATAAAGACAAAAAGTATAATAAAAGAGAGAGAGAAACGAAGAAAATTAAGAAAATTAATAAGTTTTATTTACTGTGTAATAAGATTTTAACTTCTTCTGATATTGCAAGCCCTTTTGGCTTTTGATATTACAATTTATTTGATTTTATTGTTCTCTTAGATTTATCTATCTCGACACCTTTTAACTCTTTTTTTTTCTTCTCATCTTTAAAATCATCAATTAAACTTGGTTGTCTTATACTGGTGTTTTATCCCCTTGCATGATTTTACTTTTTTATGGTTTATTTGTAATGGTTTTAATTTTGCTGTTGCCGGTCAACCCAGTTTTAGTGGTTGTTTATTGCGATATTAATGAATCATTTTGTAACTTATTTGCTCGTATCATTGCCTATTGCTGTAGTTTGTTTGTATCATTGCTAATTATGTTGTGAAACTTAATCTTTCTTGAATTGTGAATTAAGCTGCATGCCCTATTAAGGGAAGGTAGGTTATTTATATTTATATATTACTGTGCATAAGCTGCAAGTATATAGTACTCACAAAATAAGTTAAAAATGCAGAGAAAACATGGAAAATAATAAAGATTAATAAATAGAGAAAAATATAAATTATTAAAATAAAATATTTTGTAAAAGTAGTAAAAAATACATGAAAAAATATTTATATATATAAATATTAAAAAGCCGGAAAACTGGGTAATTCAAAGTTATAATCTCTTCATCAGCTCACACGATTATATCCACAAAAAGGAGTGCTTTCTAATATTGTATTAATATAGCTAAAGCAAAATATATCAATGCAATAGGGTGAGGAGCACTAAAAAACTGAAACGAAAACAGAACACTAAAAAATATATACGAAATAAAACATATCAAGCAAAAAACAGAAGATGAGGAACAGAAAACAAAACGAAATCTATAAAGCTTGTAACGAATTCAAAGGAACTTCCACGTGCAGGAATCTTTCAAGAATGATTTAAAATATTTTCGTAATAAGATAACAGAAGCTCAAATGGAGTTAAAATCGCAAGTAGAGGAATTTTATGGCGCGTTCTTACTCCAGTACTGAAGCGTGTTTGATTTGTTAGTTACCAAGGAATGGCCCGAAAACGGATGTACGCAAGGTAATAATACTGGATCATTTAAAGTTTATAATTAATAAGGTTCATATTTAATTATACAATTTTAATGATTTTAGAAAATTAAAATTTATTTAACGAGAGAGGGGGGGGGAGAGAAACTTCGTTTGCCCATTTTGCACATATTTCCAACCACGAATTAGCCCAAATTGGATTTGCATGTGGTAAAAATATAAATTAACAACGAAGCTTTTAGTAAATTTATCATTAATAACTTACAGTTAACTTAATGATTTTATATAGAACTTAATTACTTTTGTTGGGTATTCATTCTTTTCCAATCAAATTTTGAAAGAGTTTGTCCATTTGTTTTTATTTATTTTTTTTTTTTGGAAAAATAAACATTACATATTCTTTTAATTCTATTCATTTGATTAAAAATCGTATTTAAATAGATGTTTTTCGAAACATTAGAATTTCAAGTAATTGGTTTATTTATATTAGAATCACTTCTATCGTATAAATCAGCAAAGCTGATATTTTCTTCTTCTTTTAATACTCAAATCCAAAAAATTAAAATTAATATTATCATCATGATTACGAAGCTAGATTATTTCCTCTGGGTAAATATTATTTAATAAAATTGTTTAATCTTGAAAATTAAAGATAATTAAGTCAACAATAAATCTAAAAACAAATTTAATATTAAGACTATAATTTTTTTTCATAAAAGTGTAAAATTAAGTTAGCTAAGAGAGAAGAAAAATTAAATCCTTGTGATATTCCATCAATTTGAATAAAAATATCTTTTCCAAGGTAAAGATAATTATTAAAAAGACAAAAATTAAATAGAATTTCCCAATAATCAAAACCACAAGTAAGGATATTTTTGAAATCATAGTAATAACTCAAAAGAACATCATTTAGTTTAGAAAGGAGAATGTTATTGAAAAGACCCCGGAAATCAAAATTCGCTTTAGAATTCATTTTATTTTGCTTAAAAAATTCTAAAATCGGTTAATTATTAGTGATATTCCAAGAAAAATCTTCATTAATATTGTTAATAATTTTATTTAAGTAGTTAGAGAAAATGGTGCCAGATTTAGTTAGGTAAGTATTAAACCCACATGTGATTTTAATTTTATAGGAATTTCATGAAATTTCGGACTGATAATTAAGTAAGGAAATTGTATATTGTTAATTTTAATTTTTAACCTCTTATATAAAGCTAAAACTTTTTTTAATGATAATATTGTTATTTAAATTACTAAGCTTAAATTTTTTACTATTATTTTAACTCCGTATTTAAGAGTTAAACATAGAATTTTTTACAGCATTGAATTCAATTAAACATAGAATTTTGCATAATTATTGTTAACTTTGTCTATGGGGGTAATTACAAAACTTTTTTGTAGTTGCTTAATTGATCGATCAGTTTTAGAAAAATTTGTTGAATTGTTACCGTTTTTTAAAATTTTTCTTATTATTGAAATCAAAGTTTTTAAAGTAATAATAAAGAGCCCATTTCCATTCTGTTAACTTATCTGTAGGTAAAGAGAACTTATTTGATATTGTTAAACAAAAGTTATTGAGATCATTAAGAAAATATTTTAGAATTTTATTTATTGATGTAAGGTAAATGGATCTTGGAGAAATAAAAGACCATAAACACACTGATATTTTATACTCTGTTTCAGGTCAAGTCAACGAATACTTGGATTACACACTTATTTTCTGGCTTTGCGATTAAACTTTTAATTGCAAATTGAGCCAGAATGACATCGCATTCATAAAATTACTACCTTACTTTGGTGAGCTATGTTTTCTCACGAAACTCATTACTAACTTCTTTTATAGTAATTTTATTTAGCGAAATTACAAAAGCGCGCATGCCTGATAATTCGTTGGATATGCCTAAATATTTCATATTTAATTATTGTGTGTGTTACGTTACTCTGACTCGACTCAGCACGGACATTCTCCGAGAATGGAACTATAAATGTGAAATAAAAAAAAATCAGTGGCTATTTTCTTGCATTCTTTTTCAGACTTTACAGGCAAATGGAATCAATCCAACCATCTTTCTTGAAGATGGGAGAGAAAAGGGGGTTGCTCTCTCTTCCCCTACTGACCTTGATCTCAATGTCCTTCAGTTGCGCAACGAAGGCTTCCTTTTCAAGAAGATCCCCAGGAGGTTGCGTTTTCATCTGTCACCTCGTCAGAGTCGTCCGCCCACGTGTGATTCGGGGTGTGTCAAACCAGAACATCACTCAGGTCTGGGGGATGGACGGACTCACGTGATTGATGACTTTCCAGTCACAACAGCAGGTCCTGCTTTGAAGAAAGTCCGGAGGGTTCCAGCCGTGACGTACCGTGTTATGCCATTTCCACAGTCTTAGCACATCCCTTTTGAATGGAAAGAAAAGGGAGATGCCAGCGGGTAAACAAGCGTAACACTGGTGTTGACCCCTTTTTCCTGAAAGTTGCTAAGTCACGTGAGAAAGCAAGTGGGTGAAATAAGAAGGGCCACCCCAGATGGTCACCTTTCTTTAAGTCTTTAGAAACGTCAATTTTCTAATCAATTGATGATTAATGCTTGGACTCAGAATTTCCAACCTACAACATTTTTTTTTTTCAAATCAAATAAACAATAAGAAATTTACCTCTTCAGAAAGAAATTGGAAATAATTGAGTTTTTATTTAATTATTATTTTTAATGTTGCAAAAACAAGCATTTCTAAACAATTTTTAGGAAGGTCCTGGGCATCTGGATGAAAACGGACTTTATAATGGAATTATTGCGGTTTGGTTTACTTCGAGAAACAACTAGGCAAAATATTAAAACTTCTACTTCATGCAAATCTGACAAAAAAGAAAATTAACTTACGAAAAAGAAATGTCTCGACTTCAAAAGAGATTTTGCCAAATCCATGAAACATTGTTTTTACATAGACAAACTGGATTCCATGTGGAAATATTAAAAAATACAAAATCAAAATGTAAAAGGCAATAACAAGTATCAAGGAATAAAAAAAAAATCGAATATCCTGTTACATAAATGGTTAATAGTAAATAAGTAGTAATAAGCTTGAAGTTGATGTCCACAATATCTGACGTCTTAGAAGATCTGAAGGGTTAAAGCAAAAATTTTATTTATTATATAAGTAAGTACGCATTGAAAACTACTGCCGTAATTTTGATGCCGTCTTTACTATATATTTTGAAACAAATAAAAGTGAGTGAATTACTATTTTCCTCAAGTAATCAACTTGACGCTAAGTGAAAAGACAACTGTCATGGAAGAAGGTCCCTGACAAAGATAAAAATGACCGTATAAATAAACATCAACATATTCACAACAAAACGGTAATTAATATATAAATCCAAAATATATTTGTGCAATTCTAAAAAATTAAAACATATAATTTCGTAAAATATCAATACAAAAATTAAAAAAATTATAATTGATATGAAGTCATAAACATTTTATAATAAATAAATAATACATTTTTAAAAGCCGTCATACGTTTACGGAAAAAAATAACTTTTTATGTAATTTAATCAAGCGCCAATTGTTTTATTTGTAAAGCATATTTAATCAAGATTTTATTTCTAAAATAAAAAGCTAATATAAAAAAGTTTAAAATAAAAGCTTTTTAAATAAAGTTTCTAAAATAAAAAGCTTTTTTTCTGGAAATAGCAATAAAAAAAACACAATAAAAAAATCGCACCCTTTACTTATGTAGGAAAAAATAAAACGAGCTGAGCATTAGTCAAAATTTATAAATATGACTTAGTTAACTTTTATTTTAATATTTTCTTTCATCATAATAATAAAAATATAAAAAAAAACATTCATTTACAAAATTTTAAAAGCTATCGAAGTGAAAATTGTTTCCACTATCATGAACGAATTTTTCAAAAAGAAATAAATTGAATAAAAATATCTGATCAAATAACAATCAAATAGCAATATTTATTTTGTTTTCTCAAAGCCTTAGATCTCATTTCAAAAACAAGATATTTTTTTAAATAGCCTAATAAAATGAAAGCAAAATCAATCATGCAAAACGCATACAATGAAAAAAATTGAAAATTCTCGAATTTCAAGGCGAACAAGATAAATAAAAAAAAGGGGAGGATAAATAAAACTTAGGGGTTTGAGGTAGCATAACAGATGTTCACTTCTTTACTCGTTGTCACATTTGCAATAGAAACGAATAAAAAGTAACAAAAAAAAGCACATGGAAAAGCATCTTTTTATGCTGCTTCTGTTTTCCCAGAACCCAAATGATTGCAGCAGTCGTCCCATAAAACACCTTCGATCCGAACAGGGGAGTGAAGGGGGGAGTGAAAAGGAAAAAAACTTTTTTTCCTGTTTTTCCAATATACCCTCCCTTTTTCCCTTCTCCATTGCACAGTGTTTTCTTCCCATTGGTCTAGAAGGCGCCAAAAAGAAGCTTGGAAAATAAGAAAAAAAAATTTCTAAGAGAGAACACAGTTTAGGCCAGACTTGGGAAAAAGGATTTTGTATGTTTTCGGTGCGGCAGGGCTTTCTAAGCCAGCAATTCTTCTTGGTCCACCATTAGCCGACACAGGAAATAAATGGGGCCTAGCATCGTTAACCCTCTAGTCTTCGCCTCTTGGCCGGGGGCCTATGGATTAGGATTACATTAGTGCGCGAACACGGGCACGTTCTTTTCTCGAACTCATTTAGATCTGGCACCTCTCTTGGGATTTCGTTCGAAAAAGGAAAAGAAAATTTTCTTTTTCTTAGGGCTCAAGCGTTAATGAAGCGTGTCTGCAGAAACCTTCCAACGCACTCACTCCCACTCACCCACTGTTTCCCGAAACAAGTTTTACCTTTTCCTAAATCTAAGGATTTTTTTTCCTTCTTCTTCTCTGGTTCTTATTTCGGAAAGGTAGACAACCCCTGGCCCATCTATATTAATACACGCGGTGCAACAGTTTCTTTGCACCTTTTTATCAAAACGCGTGTTGCTTGTAAGTTGCCTTGATTAGAACGAATTAGTTCTCATTTTGGAACTTTCATGAAGATTGAATCAGGGATCAGACACTAGAGAGCTTGAGAAGAACATCGAAACGATTTTAAATATTTTTTTTTTAACTGCTCCGACATTCAAAACCCTTTTCGACGAAAGAATATCATTCAATATATGATTAATATATTTTAGAAAAAAGTTTTTATGGATGGAAATTATGCCAAGTTAAATGAAGCAGATATGTGAATTACGAATCTAATATCTTGCTTAAAATATAGGGAAGAAAGAACTCATTCTCAGAATGGCATATCCAATTCAACTTACTCACATATTTGTTTTGGAAAACTTCTTCACAAAAAATTTTCAGTTTATCTTCCGAACTAGGCTTTTAAATTCAGCTTTCTTTTTTTTTTAAATCAATTTTTTTTAAACTTTTATTTTAGTTTTAAGCAAAAATAATGCAAGCGTTGAGTTTATACAGGTCTTATATTAAGAGTTGCTAATTTTAGAAAGTTTTTGTCGAATCCACAAGGAACATTTAGATTTTACGTAGGCACCTAATGTGCAAGGTTAGCCTATTTTTGCTGGGAATGAAAAAAAAAGTAAAATAAGCACTTTATTGAAAAAACTTTTTAAGTGCGAAGAATTTCAAAAAATAAAAAATACTCTTTTAAGTTATAATTGAAAATGGTCCTATCAGCACGTCAAATTTCAACTCTTTATTTCCCCTTCAGCGGATAAAAAATTGATCAACATTTTTTTTTTAACTACAAGTTCAACTGTTATTTATTTGAAAACTAATAATCAAACCGTACTTTTTTTTTACTCCCTCGAACTCTTTGTTCATTTTTCTACACGGCTCCGTGATTTCCAGTTTCTAAGTCTTAAAGATTTTGAGCAGCAAAGCAAAATTTAACGTAAAGGAAAAATAATTTTAAAAAAATTTGGAGAAAAAGCAAGTTAAATTATAATTACTTTTAACTGAATTAGAACGGAAAAACTCTGTGTTTAGTTTAAAAATAATGTGGCCCATTAACCATGCCAAAATTTAACTCTGTGACTTCATTCCTGCGGCCTAGGGGCCCGTATGGTATTTTTTACCACAAGTTTAACAGTTATCGTGAACTAATTATGGAATGCTCATTTTTTTGTTTCATCGTAATCAATGAAAACCTTTCTATGCATCTTAGTAATTTCAAGTTTCTAAGTCTTATAGTTTTTGCACACACGAAAAAAAAAAAATGCAACGCCAAAAGTGCTGCAGCCCTTAGGATTTTTAAATATAGAGAGTTATATTGGAAGCATTATTAGCTATATATTGAAAGCATATCTAGCTAAGAAAAAAATCCAGATCATGATACCACAGAATTTATATAGCTATTTGACAATGAGTCCAGAAGCTTTTAATAAGTCATTTTTGGGAGTTGCTGCGTGCTAATTCTGCTAGTACATTCTGCTGGCTGCAAGTTAATTTCACTAGCACATTCTGCGAGCACATGCTTTCTTTTCAAACAAAATTCTAAAACATATAGATGAAAAATTTGAAAATAGTATAGAAAAATAAGTCTTGTACTAGAAGCGAAATCCCAATTAAAATAAATTTTTCAAACTGAAGATCCTTGCCTCGTTTTGTAAATTTTCAACACGATATTTTTATGAAGGAGTCAAGAACATTTCTTTGGGTTATTATTTATTTATTTAATTTATGATTATTTATTTATATACTTTAATATCTAATTTACTATCTATTTAAAAAAATTTACTACTTAGAGCCAACAACGAAAATCTTCCTCCAGATTTTTCTTTTATTTTTAAATTTTCAGTTATTAAACAAATGCACCAGAAAATATTACTTTTTTCCTTATCAGTTAACGTTTTTTAATTCTCAGTAAATATATGTTTTATATGTAGAATAACTTACATTAAAAAATTTTAACTTCTATGCAAAATAACTTTTACAGCAATTTTATTGTACAGCATTATAAAAACATATGAAGATAAATACACAATTTATAAATTTACACGAAGTTAATATTAATGTCTCTCAAAATTTATTTGCAAACAATTTTGCAATAGAAATAACAGCTATCACTCTCCGTTGAAAACATATTTGATAAATCTTAAAAAGAAGAGACAATTTCAGATAACTTAAAAATAACAATGTAAAAACCATTATCAATATCAGAATCAATTAGCAGGAGTCAAATAGAAAAATGAATTAAGCGTAGTAATTAGTCAAATTGAATGCATTCCCATTAAAAGTTAAAATATTCAAAACTGGACGTAACTCCGAAAATATAAATATATATAAAAAAAAGAAGAAAGGAAAAAAACTCCCCTAAAGCTGTAAATGTATTCTTGAGTGCCTCTTCTTAAGAGTTATTTTATAAATGAGGCTTTCATCAATGGTGTTTGAGATTTCGCCAAAAATAATAATTTTTTCGCCTCCTTGAAGTGCCGTTAAAAGCATAGGTTATCTAAGTTTTGTTTGGTTAGAACTCTTTTTGATGGGTGATGTTATTATTATAAAAGTGTACGAGCAATTTGTCGGCTATGTTTGTCTCGGGTCAACAAAAATGGCGTCGGGGCAAACGGGCATTTAATACAGGATTGATTGGCTATCCCGCAGTGGAGGAAATGGACCGTGAAATATCGCCAAAATGCACTTGCACATATTTCAGTGGAACTGAAGTGCGCCAGAGGTAAATCTATTGCTTTGTTAGTTTGATACTCTCCTAACATCTATTATTTGAACTTCATGAATAGTGCAAATTTATGTCTTAGAAAAGGGTAAAGGAAGAAAAGAATAAAATGGCGAAAAAATAGGTACACTGTTAAACAAAAACATAAAATATAGCTAAAAAAAATTTTTAAACACAAACTATTTAACTTAGCTTATATATATTAAGTATTTTTATCTTTAAAGGTAATTTCTTCTGAAACAGGTCATTGACTTTTTTTTAATCTGATTTAATTTTACGGGAAACTTGATGCAAAATATCTGCGGTTAAAAAGTCCTGGGGTGAAATTTCCGGAGCCCGAGTCTTTCAAAGTAAATTCTAATTAGCATATTAATATATAGGGTGGTCTGCACAAAAGAGATAATTAACAGCTTGTCTGCGATATAAAACAGACGTCACGGATATTAATATTATTGCCTAATTCGGGTATCAGCCTTGAAATTGTAGAACCTTAACCATACCAACAACTTTCTAAGGGGAAAGCTTTCCATCGTATATGATTTTAAAATCATAGTAGAAAATTAGGTATTAAGGGTCACCAAGAGAAAGTAAAAACAAACAAAAAGGTTCTCAAACCTTTACTGAGGTCTAGGAGTGCAAGGGAGAGACTAAAATCAGCAAAAACCAGAATAAAATCAAATAGAACTCAAAAGCATGCGTCTCCTGCCAGGAGTTGCCCTTAAGCTTCGTTCTCAAATATTCTAGTTTTAGATAATTTTAAATTTTACTTTACTTCTTCCAACTGCATTATGTATGATTTGAAATTTTGTTTTTCTTCACTTAAGTGTTAATTTGCTTCATTTCTTACAATAATTTTATATTATGGACTGTTGTTATGAAACACCCTCTATATATTTATAAGCAGGAGTCCTTGTTACTCAATTTAGGATCACTGTGACTATCAAAAACTTAAAGTAGATTCACAATATAAAAGGGAACAAGCAGATTAAGGCTCCTTAATTTCGTTACTAACAGCATGATCATGACAGTATGGACAGCAGCATTACACACAAGGCACCTTCACTTCACAGACAAGCTGTTGGACAAAGACTCCTTCCCAGGCGTGTTCAGTACGATCGTCAAGCAGTCACTGGGAATCGAACCTTATAGTTCTTCTGAGCAACAGCAAAATTCTTCAACCACTGAGGCTCAACGGATGACTAGGCAATAGATAATATTTTTGAGCTATGTATATGGAATATTATCCTTTATTTAATGACCTATTCAGTAGTTATGATATTTAACTTGTTAATTTTGGTATGTTATATCGCTGGTTCAAAGTTAAAACGACACTTTTGCACTCATTTCTCATGTTATTTGAATGAGAAGTGAGTGCAGAAGTGTCGTTTTAATTTTGAACCAGCGACATGGTCGAAAACAAAAATCAAAGATCGTGCACAACTGTATATGGCGATTAATTTTTTTCTAACTATGTACTTTATTGAATAATAAATTTTTCTTCCCCAATTTTCAAATTAACATGTCCAAGCATACTGATATTTAAACGTTATAAGTATCAGAAGGATAATTAAGTATCACTGTATTGGGATTATAATGCTAAACTAGTTTTTCTAAACAGTAAAAAACTTCTTGTTCGTACAAGAAAATATTTTGTTATTACATAATTATGAGCAATAATAAGTCATAAAGAGACTAATAGCTTCCGAATAAATTATTGCATCCCAATCCCAACCAGATAGTACTTTTTATTTCCAGTATGTCTTCCAAAACAGTTTTTTTGAATGCAACAAAATTTTAAGTTTTTTTTCTCCTTTGTTTGTTTGATTGGGCTTATTTTAAACAAACATGTAAGCGTTTTTCAAGCAAACGATATGCACTTCTCGGTAAAGTATGCATGAATAGTGACTTAGTCTTTTACTAAGAGTTTCTCAAGCCTCTTTTAGGTGACTATAGACTTCAAGACCCCTAGGTTCATCTCCCAGTGATCTTCCATCCCACCCACCCTGTTTTATTCTCTTCCTCACTGATGTGATTATTTTTTTTTACCTCGACTGGATTTGCTTGTGAATGTATGTGCGATTTCGTTATACTTAAATACGAAATACTTTTTAAGTTAGCGCAGTAAAGCTGATTACTACTCCTATGTACTTACACTCTAGATGCAATGAAATGTAATCTACACAGAGCTATAATGAAACATTGCATGTGTAATAGCTTTAAAAAGTAGATCAAAATGAAAAATAGCACCCAAAGCTACAACATAAAAAAGATTACAGATACATTTGAAAGTATTAGTTAATGAATTAATTGGTTCATAACAAATTAGTTAAAATTAATCAATGTAGGTATATTTCCTGGCATTAAATAAAATATTTTAGCTTAGTAGAGCAAAGAAAGTTCTAATTTGTATTAAGTTTTCTTTTCTTTTTTCTTTAAATTGATTTTTTATTATTTGAAAGTTATAATTTGTACTTCATTATTTGTCAGTACAAGTTTTAAAAAAAATCAGTGTTTTAAATTTTTTTCGAGATACTAAGATCTAAAGCTTTAAAAATAAAAGAAAAAAAAAACCTTTTTACTAATAACATTAAGTTTCAAGTTAAAGCTAGAATTTTTTTCCATCCACGTATTCTATCAGTGTAATTTCTTGATCGGCGAAAACTTTTTTTATAAGACTTAAAAGAATTCTTTACCCTTTTAACTCTCATTTGAATTTCAAAAAAGGACAAAAAAAAGTTTCTCTACGAAGAATAATTTCTCTTTTTTTAATACTGGTAAATATAAAAAATTCGGACAGGTTCAGGATCAAATAAAAAACATAAATAACAGAATAGAGTTAAAAACTGGCGTCTAAATTCCAAAGTAGACCTGTTCCTCCCCTTCCCCTTAATCTTAAGATCGCGAAAGATGGTGAATCGCGCAAAGAAGCCAACTTTCTATTTTTTTTATTTTGCGCCAAAAGAAAGCACGGTCATCCATCTTGACGTCTATGTACGGGGATAAAACTTAGATAAATGCGCATATTTTAAAGTTTTTTTTTCTTCCCTTTTTCGTCCTTCTTCCCTAAGATTTAGCTGTCAGGCGAGCGATTCTTTTTCCAAAGTCCTTGCTTTACATCGCGGCATACATTAGAGGGAAAACATGAGGCAAGAAGGGGATTTTGAAAAGGGAGAAAAAGGGAAGGGCGTAAGCAGAATTTTTATTTTATCCCTAGATGTGCCGTTGCATGTCAAATGTAGAACGATAAAACTCCTTTTCTGGAGCACTGCGACAAAAATGAAATAAAGCAAGAACTACAAAATGATGCGCCATTATTGGCACATGCGCGTGTGACACCTTGCATGGAAAAGATTTCTGTTTGCCCTTTGGCGACATTTCTACTCTCGTTTGGCGACCCTACGAGGAATTATGAGTATGGCTGTCCTCTGTTGTCAAAACAATATTATGACGTAACATTTTTCCTTTAGCCGAGTTTTTGTTTTCGAGCAATCAAAACTTAAGGAGGATGCTTAAAAATACTTTATCCTTTAAAAGAAAGTCAGATTAAATTGTTTAGAACTCTATTTCTTTAGCAGCAAAGAAATAATAAAGGATAATTTATTCTTTCTATCACATTACATGGTAGATATAATTAGTTTAATATGAAATCATTTATAAAACCACGGAATTTTTTCTAACACTTTACTTACTTTACTTACTACCATGTCAAGAGACTCTTCCTGAACACAAAATTAATTAGTAACTACTAATAAAAATATTCATAGTTAATTATTATTAGGAACGGAATATATATATATNTATATATATATATATATGTACTGTGAGTGACCAAAATCGGTGGTTGTTGACTTCCATCGGTGAATGTTGACAATTACATAGTCGCTTTGAAAATGTCCGAAATATATATTAGCTCTAGTTAAGTGCCACTTCCCGGTCTACATTTGCCCGGTATGCCCTACATCATTGTTTTTTCAAGTGCCACTGCCCAGTATTCATTTAACCGGTACTCCGAACACTAATGCTTCTCATAAGCTATCCTCAGCAGATATTAAAATATCGAATAATTATAATAATATCAACGAATAAATTTATATCAAATCGGATAATATTTTGGAAACCAATGGAATTTCACCAAAGTGACTATGTGATTGTTGCCATTCACCGGTGAAAGTTATATATATATATCATTCTTTAGTGTTATAAAGCGTACGTACACTCCTGGAAAAATTGACTCAACGGTGAACCTAATACCGGTACTTTAAGCCATAATCCAGTTCAAAATTGTAGCAACTATAAATTTTCAAATTGAAATCTGTTACGGCTTAAATTAAACGTGTAACCATATTAAAGTTGCAACAGATTTGGTTCAACGTACTTTGAAATTCCTAGCAGTGTAAGCAAACTAGTGCGATAATATATTTGAATCCTATTGATATTTTGGTTCAAAATACACCCATATTTTTAAAGGTGACTTGGCAGAATCTTGGACAATCATATCTTTACATTAAGACGATTGTAAAGAAATTTTTTGCACGATATTCAAAGCAGTTCACACAAATTTAAATTCCAGAATATATAACTGAACTATCACTCTGATGCCTCCGTCATGCGCCATTAATCACATAGAACATTCTGTGTGAACTGAATCACATACAGAGTGAACTATAACTTTCCTTAAAAGCCTCACTAATAACAGGAATTTTGGAGATAGGACATTCTAAAAAGACTGCATTTTTTAACTCATTAACACAATCCTGGATTAGTAAAGTTTAGCAGGATTTCAAATTTAAACATCTTAATCGGTTTATGGATCAACTGTGCATTCCCATAGATTTAAATAATAATAATAATTACTAAAAAAAAATCTTTAAACTAAATTCGAAAGTTATCTTTTCTTTAAAATAGGTTCAAAATCACAAAACTTCGATAATTGCGCTATTAATGTTTGATAAATTTCTTACGTACATTACGCAAATTCGAAATTTTTGATTACTCATATTACGCTAACACCGAGACTTACTCTTAATATCATGTGAAAACTATGTATATTACTCTAATCGACTGAAAAGAAAATAAGACTGGTCATACTCTCGCCATTATGGATTTTAAGTTAAATTTTTAATTTATGTTTTCTTGTATTATTTAACAAACTTTTAATGATACAGTATTATTACAGCACAACAACTTTCAAAAATGGTCTGAAATAAAAAGTTCCTTTATTAAATTGGCAGAAATAGTGCTTCATAATTTTTGGAATTTCTATGAATTTTTTAGCAAAACTTTAAATTAATAAAAAAATGCGGCTTTCTGGCTATCAGTAAGTAGCTTAAAACTATACTTTTCTCATTGTTGAGATTTTTTTTAAAGAATCTAATTTTATCAAAGTTTAAACTAGTGAAAACTAATTCGGATGACACTAAAAAATTTCTTTAACGTTTATTGCATAAAGATACATATCAAAAATTTAAAAAACATTTCATTGTGTACTATTTAACCTACTCATCAAAACTGTTGATTGCAGAATTACTTTGGTATAATTTTTTCAACAACAAATATAGAATCTACAATACCGCGTGCATTATATCTCGAATTAGGTGACAGCCTTGCATTTTACATGCATCGAACGATACTACCGAATAGAATAAATATCCGTCATCAGTTAATTTGGGAAAATTAAAATAAGAGGATCAAAGTTCTATTTGGAATTTTTTTGCTGCCTCTAACTCCCTTAAGTTGAGTTCGGTCGTGAAAGGAGGGACTACACTCACTAATTCAATCAAACACCAACAATAACAAAATGTTTGAGATACAAGAAATAATACTTATGAATATTTAGCTCTATATACTGCACTACATTTTCTTTAATGGAAATGCGAATTTCACATTGACTAGGAGTCTCGAATCAGAGAATTAGCATATAAGGACAGTTTTAGGTGAATGCCTGGAGTCACAATTCTAAAGGGATTCTCTAATAATTATCCCATTCGAGAATTTTAACCAATTATCCTTTCGTGTTTGAATGATACAAATGATTTAAAGGCACATATGTGTGCTTTATTTTTCTTTGGGTATAATTGTGATAAGGAATTTTATCAAAATCAATGTTTAGTTCTATATCTATCCTATGAATAACTGATACACGTTTTATTTTTCTGGTATAAATAGAGAACACACTGTGGGTTCCCTGAAAAAATATGTTTGCAAATCGGTCCCTGAAAATGAATGTTCACGCTTAATTCCCCTTGCATTTCAGGTATTTAGACGACATCCATCGTTTCTCAATTTCTACATGAAAATGTTTTTTTAATTAGTGTAAATCTAATCAGTGATGAATTCTGTCTATTTTTCTAAAATTCTGAAAACGTCAGAAAGAATAAAAGTGAAAGAAGCAGTAACACATCCGACACTTCTTTAGCTAAAATCCCGAGAGGAAAAGAAGGTAAACTAATAAAATCTTCATTTTCACGTTTGAAGTTAATATCCCTTGGCAGGCAAAGGCACAACAGGATCATTTAAAATTCGTAGCAGGATTCTCGAACGGGAAAAGAAAGCTCATTCTTAGACCACCCCTCTTCCCTCAAGGAAAAAACTCAAAGAAAACTTTTTCACCGTTGCAAAGAAAGAAAAAGGAAGAAAAAAAATAGTTTAAAGAAGACATTGGAAATTTATTCGAAAGTCTTCTGAAGAAGACTTCTATTTACATCCTTCAAAGTAAGGAAGGCCTTTTTGGCCCATGTCCAAGTCCTTAACCAAGGACTTGGAAGAGAAGAACTCGGCCGACGTGACTGCAATAAATAACGCAGCAAAAGTTTCTCATGTGAAGCAACGATGAGGAAGATATCTTAAATTAAGTCCAGATTAAAATATATCTGGATGGTGCGAGTCCTGGGAATCTGTGTCCGGCCACTGCTTATCCGGGATCGATGGTCCTGGCGTTCATCTTTTCCTTCCTAGTGTGATATGATTATATGGGTAATTCAATTAACTCCGAGTCGTCTTCTCTTATCTGGGAAAGATAAGAAAAATTTCAGACTCGGAAAGTTTCTAAATTTAATTTCTGCATACTCCAAGGAAAGATTTGGCGATATTTTTTTTGTTTCTTGATTTTTTTCTTTTTCTCATCTTTGATGTATTTGATTAAAGAAGAATTAGCTTTAAAATAGTTTTTTGTAACCTGTATCATATCGATTATTTAGAAACATTTTGTCATCGTCATAAATGATGTAAAATTTTTAAATATTAAAAGATATCCTATTATGTTTAAAAATAATGACTCTGTTTAGAGCGTCGAACTATTACATCTATTTTTATAATAAGTAAGATGCCAAATTTAAACTTTGTATTGAATTTGAACAGTTCCCTCTCCAAATAAATATGCTTCAAATTATATGTTGATTTCAAATATGACTATTTTATTTACAATAGTTGGACTAAACTTCTTAAAATCTTAATTCAGTTGATTTTACAGACAGTTTTTTAGACATTTCTGATATTTCATTAGGTTTCAAATTACTATTACAAATGTGCCTACTCAAGGTAAGACTAACTAGAAAATTACTCTCAAAATCACTTTTTTTCCCCTTCTTCATTACAAGTTTTCATTTTTCAATATTTTTAACAAGTTTTCATTACAAGGTTTCATTTTTCAATATTTTTAACAAGTTTTCATTACAAGTTTTCATTTTTCAATATTTTTAACTTTCCTTTACTCCACAAGCTGAAATAAAACTTGTTATAAAATATCGAGGGGAGATTTAAAGGATTTTTTCTAATGAAATTTACAACAATAAAATCGAGAAGAAAAGGAGGTGTCAAGTGCGAGATATGTTTATTTAATTGCAAATCAGTTCCAATATGAGTTTTCTTGTTCATTATTACGGAATGAAGTTAAATATTTATTGTAAATATTATAAAATCAAGTTCATATTAATGAGAGAGAAAATAACTACAAAATATTGATAATTGAGTTACAATTTTTTTTCAATTTTACGTGCAATATAACCAATAAACATTTTTCTGCTTCTTCGAAGAATCTATAGTTATTGAAAATTTCATTTTTTTAAGGTTATCAAAATTGCCTTAAAATACGACCGGGAAAAGGAGGGTCTACCTTTGAATATAACAAAAATAAATGCTTAAAGGTATATAATATAAGGTATATAATAAAAGTATACGACAAAGGTATATACTTTTATAAGTGCTCAAAGCCTAAACATACATTATGAATTTTTTTAAATTAATATTTTTGATTTAAATTTTTTCCTTCTCGATAAAGTGGAGTATTTTTTATAAAAATAGAACTTTCACTGAAGTAGATAAGTATAAGATGCGATGTTACGATGAAGAGTATTCCTAAATCTATGTTATATTTATAAAGGGCAAATCAACGAAACCACATTTATGAAAATAAGCAAAATAAACAAACTATTAAGAGAATTTCAACAAGCACAAAATGCGCTTATTTATAAAATACGTAAATAATTAATTTATTTTATTATTGTTATATAAATACTACGCAAAGGAAGGAATAAAATAAATAAACGTTTGGCGATAATTGATGACTTCCGTTAAAGTAAATTAAGAATGGGTGTGAACTGAGAGGGCGGAAGAAAAAAAACTATCATCGCTGCCATCTCGGTCAAATGTTAAACGCAACAAATTGATTACTTTAAAGATCATCATGAAAAATTCTATGTCAACTTTAGTTAATATTTTATCCTAAACTGTTGATAAACTATTCATAGGGAAACTCCCTTTTTGATAACCTAACGATGCGTGTCAAATATCAACACCCTCAGGTCACGTGACTCTGTTTTGTCAAAAGGTTGGCCGCAGAAATCCCAGCTGTTCTACTTTGTATTGTGCTGTTTAACCCATGACCGATGAATGGTTGAAAATTTTTAAATCTAGCCAATAGGTTGTCTTAAGGCGGAGCTTATATTATTCAAATATGAAAACACGTGCGTATGATGAAAAACTGATAATTTTCTCATAGTTGGATTTGATATGCTTTGTATTTGAACTAATAAGCAGGAAATTACAAATCTATGATTGAACAGGAAAATATAAACCTAATTTGTGTAATAGTAATTGTAATGCTAGCGTTGCAAATTTATTGTCACAGGCGTTAGGTTCTATTGTCAAATATCAGGTCACAAAATTTATATAAAACAGATTTGCATCACTTTTGTTAAGAATTCCATGAAGTTCATAAATTATTTACAGCAGCTCGTTTCATTTCTTATTTCACCTGTGAAAACTTTCTAAAAAAATATTCTATTCATTCATAATTTTATTCATTTATTTGCATATTATAATTTTTTTCTCTCCTCATTTATTAAAAATTCACAAATCTTTGGAGTCTAAAAATTTAAAAACAGAATATTACTGGAATCATTTAAAAATAAGAAAAATCGAAAATAAAAAGTTAAGAATAGAAAATGAAAAGTTCAATTATATAATAATAAAAATTACAAGGTAAAAAACTGATTGTAAATATTTTTAATCATAAAAGAATATATTTCATGTAAAATATTATGGAAACAAATGAAGAATTATAAAACTCAACTTTTGATTGACTTCCGGGAGCTTCACTTTATTAACTTTTATTATTATTAGTTCTTATCATTATTATTATTATACATTTCATGTATATTGATCTTAACGTTCATAGATAGTTAATCCCATATCATACATTCTCCTTAACTATTTTAATAATTTAAAGTTATTTGGTAATTATCTTTTATTTTACCTTTAACAACTAAATTTCATGTTAAAATTAGGTTTCAAACAATAAAATATTATGTTTTAATTCAATAATAAATTAATATTGATGATCATGGTGTTAAACAATTATATCTTCTTGCTTAAACTAGACATATCATTATAATTTCAATATTCAAAGTTCCTTTGAAAATGTGAAAATCGAAATGATCAAAACACGTCTAATATGTTTTTTTCGAAAATGAAAATTATTTTTTAATTAAGAAATCATGGATTTTTTTTAGGACCTGAATTCTTTTTCTAACACTGAATTTTTTTAGCCGACTTATTAATTTATTATTATTCAAATCAGTTATTAAAGAAATGAATCAAAATTAAGCATTTTGGTATGCTTATCCAAAAAATACGAAGTAGTATATTAACATGCAAAATGGATATTAATATGTTTATTGGGTATTATAATATTTCATCATTATTACTCAAAAGGAATATCGACTATTCATAATGATTGGTGAGACATTTTGTTACGCTTAACCAATAAATACAAAGTAGCATATCAACATGAAAAGTGAATATTAATTATTGAGTCTTATAATATTTCAGCATCATTACTCAAAAGGAATATCGATTATTCATTATGATTGATTACATATTTTTAAATATTTTTTTATTTGTCAATATTTTGGTACGATTTCTTAAAAAAATTTTAATATCCAAAAATCCGCTTTAATATATAATACGTATTAATATTTTGGTTTGGAATATTTCAATATTTTTTTAATTTGAAGCATTTTAAAATTGAATATGAGTCTTCGAAATGAGTATCAATAAAACCATCTTAAAATAGGTTCCTTGAACAGCAAAGTTTTTCGGTGGACTTTTGATATTAAAATTTCATATAACAAAAATGAAATTTTCTATTTTTATTTAAATCCAAAAATGGTTTTCAAACATACATTATTTAAAAAAAGCATAATAAAAACTATGTAGCTTATTGCAAAACATAATAATTTATAAAAAAAGTTTTTAATTTTTAAAGTATCAGTTAAGATTTAAATTGCTGAAAAGATTACCATACCACATTAGTTTTTAACATGTTAGGACCTTAAATCAGGGCATGAGTATCAATACACTTTTTAATCTGAAAAATTATTTTTAGTGTAATTACATCGAAACAAATTTTTGATAGAAGTTAAAGTTTAAACCTTGTATAATTTTTATTTATTCAACATGAAATAATTAAAAAATTATTTTAGAATTGTTATATATTTTGAGCTGAGCAAATTTAGTGAGTGTCTTGAATAAGCTCGATTTAAAAATTTATTTAAATAAGGATCTTCTAAATTTAAATTTAAAGGATACAGTGCAATATTATGCACGCTGTTCTACTATACATAAATTATAATAGTGCTATTATAACACTATCAATTAAATTATTGGTTTGAAGAAATAATTTGGAATATGACTTTAAAATTTGAATCTTGTCGACTTTATTTAATATATCATTTGTTTAAATAATTTTATTGAAATTTTTCCTTAATTTTTTTTCATCTTCTTTGTTTATTTAGATAGATTATTTATTTGCGAAGAGGGCAGCACTCTACAGTACACAACTTATTAGCACCTCCTTTTCTTCTTTGTTAAAATCTGTAGTAAATAATTTAAAAGGAAACATTATTTAAAACCTAAAACAATTTGCTGGATATGATGTCAATAAAATTTATCTATTATTTAAACTGTTGTACTCTCTTTTTAATTGTAAGGTATTTTCAATTTTTGAGTTTCTCCTTTTATTTTCCATATTTTGTGCAACTTTAATTAATGCCTATAAAAGATATGCGCTAATTCAAAATACAATCATCAAAATGTTTCATAAATCAAATAAAGGCTTTTATTCAATTAAAGAATTTAAGTTTTATTTTAGTAATTTTTAAGAAGTATCAGCATATTTTTAAAAAGAGGGCGACACTCTTCAGTACACATTTTTGTCTCAGTACCACTTACTTTTACTATCTTTAAAAGTTTTATACCTTCTCTATAAAAATTTTGAGTCATTTTGAATAATATCGCTCAAATTTGCTGCAACTTCAATAAAATACCAAGTTGAACCAGATAATGATGAACCAGATAATTGACTGCGTGATACTATGGTTACTTAAACATGGTTCAATTTAACATTTTATTAATGTTGCAGTAAATTTGAGCGGTATTATTGTTCAATGTTAAACACATTTTTCCTCAAGTGCTCTAATTTTTTTTTCTTAATCATAAGCACTACTTTAAATACGGCAGGATCTGCTAAAAAATGACGCTTACAGGTAACATAGAATATCGAGTAACAGATTTAACAGTTCTTAGTTTAAAAACTGAAATAAAGTTTCTCTCTTGAAAAATAAGAATGAAACAGCTATAATAATTATAACATTATAACATCGTATATTATATATGTAGATAGTATATTATATATGTTATATAATATTATAACAGAATATCGAGTAACAGATTTAACAGTACTTAATTTAAAAACTGAAATAAAATTATTCTCCTGAAAAATAAGAATGAAACAGCTATTATAATAATTTAACATTAACTAAGTTTTTAATTCGTGTTTTAAAAGACAAATGGTTTTCTTTGAAAGATAAAGTTTCGGGGGAAAAAAACCCATATAAGAATTTTTCTGCTAAGAATGTATTAAAATTGGTATACATATAAAATTATGAAATTTAAATTTCCATGAAAATATTTTGGTATGAAATGTAGTCTATGAATAGTTTCCCACTTTTTATTTGGAATATATTTTTACACCCACCTTCCTTTTTTGTGACAAAGAATCTCACTATTTCCTCACCTCCCCCTTGTCACACCATACTACATATACTTGCAGTCCAGAAACAGAGAACTATATTATAATTTCATGTTTTATTATAAATCTTAAACTATGTTTGTTAATGAAATTAAGAATATCTTTTCATTAAGATTTATTTTGTATTTAAATTAACACTATGTAACTAAAAAAAAAAAAAAAAACCCCGCAGTTGCATGTTTAAAGTAATATATTATTGTATTAAAGAGTTACATTTTTGCATTAAAGAACAAAATCTTTTAAGTCGAATTCCAATTAACTTTCACAATCAAATTAATATAATCTACATAAAGAAATATGAATAGTTGTTGTTTTGTAATATTTTTTTTTCTTTTAGTATTAAAATTTAATAAAATCTTATATAATTAATCTTATTATATAATTAATCTTATTATAGAATTAATTCGTATTCAAATTAACGAAATCTGTCTAAAAGAAAAATTAAAAGTTGGGTATTCACAATAATGTTTTATATTTTTTATTAAAAATTAAGAAAATCCTGTCATCTGAATTTACATTAACTATTGTATTCAAATTTAAAAAATATAACTAACGAAAAAAAAATTGCATTTTATTTAAAATAATGTTTTGTATTAAAAAGTGTCACAATCTTTTCATTGAAGTTCTAATTTCTTTTCGTATTAAAATTGGCAAAATCTAATTAAAAAAAAGTAATAGCTGTGAGTTAAAAAATGCTTTGCATTTTTGCATTAAAAATTGGTAAAATCTTTTCCAATTTTATATGCAAAACATGCGGGTATTATTTCTACTAATATACCCATATTACAACTATTATACCAATATATTAGTATTAATTTGAAATGTTTAAGAAAATTGTAAATAGTACAGCTGTTTGAATTTAGCTACTAATCATTAAAAGTTTACAAATATGCTTCCTATTCTATATTAATAAATATTAGAGAAGATATAGTCTAGGGACAATCGAAGAAAGAATTATAATTTTACTGGAAAACAAATGCAGAAAATAATGTTCTATTGATAATTTATTTATTTATTGTGTTTTATAATTTATTGCATTTTATGATTGATTATATTTTATAATATCTATTACTTATCGAAGCAAAATCATACTTATTTCTTTTGCCACTATTCAAACAATGATATTTTTTGTATTTGTATCTTTTTTGTAGATGAAAGAAACGCTTATTATTAGCATATAAATTATGCTAATAATAAGCGAACTCTTTTTTTTTCTAATAGTATGTACTAGAGGGCAGCACGGAATGTATAAAAGAAATTAAATCTTTCCCAGCGAGTAGGGAATATAACGGAAGAGGAAACAGGTTTTTGGTTTCGTCTTCATTCGCGGGGATGATTTAATATTGGATGGAAAATAATTTTGCTCGAATTTTTAGGATATTTATCTATAAATGTCATTAAATAAATAAAAAAATATCATTTTTGTAAAACAAATTTTAAAAAAATTAAAAATACAATGGTATTTAATTTATCTATCTATCTATCTATCTATCTATATATCTATATATCTATNTAAATATATATATATAATTTAAATATTCGAACTAAATATCAGGGCCAGATGTCCATAACTCTTCCCTCATTAATATTCTGAATCAAAATACCGTTTTCCTGATTCCGCCCACTGTTTAGTGAAGAATTTTCCATTCTGGACTCTATCCAAATCAAAATTAATCGAGATCCGTTTTGAATATGAAATTGAAGCTCATCACTCGAGTTCCGACTGAAAACTGTGAAAGTTGACTGATTTTGAACTAAGTTTCACAAGTTCCCTTATTTTAAAGTTATCTTGAAATTAAAATTTGATTTTTTATGGGATAGGTAACTTAGTAACCACTTTTTTTCTTAATGGAATGTTGAGAAAAAAGAAGCATTTCGACATTCTTCTCTTTGTTTTTAAATAAGGTTCAGATGCAGCAAAAGTTGCTCGTGATATTAGTGTTGTATATGGAGATGATGCCATAGCCGAAAAGACGACTTATGAGGGGTTTGTCAATCGAAACATTCGGCCAAAAAATGCACCTCTCTCTGACCATCTCGTTGAGTTCGATGAAGAGTGATTAGACCAACATTTGAACGGAAATTCGCACCAAGTGAGAAAGGAAATAGAATTGGTAAGGAAAATGAAATGCTTCCAATCATTAAACTTATAAGAAGAAGAAAAAATCAAGAAGCGGTGAAAGCTTAGTTGAAAACCTTCTGTTTTATAATTAATTCAAAAACTCTATTTAATCGCCGCATATCAGAATCTAGAAAAAATTGTAATGACTACTCATGTAATCCTTATCATAACCAGGATCGTATGAAGTGACCCTTTTGATATGACCATTAAAGGAGGGTAGTGTTTCAGACGTGCGCGCGATATAATCACACTTTTCACCTTTCCCCCAAATATGAATTCTTCCTCTTCAATTTTACAAAGTAGTTTTGTTAAAATTTTTAATATAAGAAGATTAAAAATGCATTGCATAATCATACTTTACATGATATTTGAGTGACTTTTTTTAATAAGCAACAATTCTGAATACCTGTTCTGGAAACAATTCTGAATACCTGTTTGATATAAAAATATTACTTTTGGAAAAAGCGCGGCTTATTCAATTATTGCACCTGACTAAACCGTTAAATCAATCGCCCCACATTGATATATTTTGGATATAGATTTGCATCTATTTTTTACATTTATTATTTCATCATTTAGATGAGATTTAAACACATTAGTCTTCTATACGACAAAGAAACCATGCGCAGAAAAGATAACCACGTGTAAAAAGTGAAAATTTTGGTGTCAAGAAGAACAAATAAATTTTAATTTTGCTTTTTGTCATCATTTTTTTTAAAAAACTTCTTTTTTTTTATATACTTCTATTTTATAAATACTAAAAAAAAGTAAGCCATTAAAATTAAAAAAGAAAATAAAAAAGGAATTAGGAGATTTTTTTCATCATATTCAAGAGAAAATTGATCAAAGGGATTTTCGACAATTGCTTTAGGTTTTTTATTTATTTATTTTTTATTTATAATGGATACAAAGTTTAACTTTCAAAATTTAGATGAATATACGAGATGAAGCCCGCTATAATGATTAAATATAAAAAGAAATGTAATTAAAAGAAATTTCAGCGTAACTTTTTCTTCTAGATTTTACAATCTACCTCTTCTTTGCCCTGAGAACATAAAATTTGCTCTATAGTCTTGCATGGAGTTTTGCTTCAAGATATCATAAATTTGAGCAAAATTCATCAAGATATGATAACAGAACAATCCTTGGCTGTCAAGTATCGTCGTTATGTGGCTGACTTTGACTTGGTGATGATTTTCTGCCTATAACGTGCAAAGCAACGCCCGAAAAAACAACACGTTTGTTTATTGTGTACGTGTGACGTAGAAAAGTTAACTGTTAACCGAACTTATAAGCAGAACACAAACATTGAGTTACCTGGCAGTGTCTATTTAATTCTAATACCGAACTAGATGATAACCCTATGTCCAATCAAGTTGTTGAAATTGGCAAGAATTTCTATGATTAAATCTTTCACAATTCCACCCATGCTACTTCTGTACCTTAATTCTGTAAAGATGCAGGAACGTTTAAGTACTGATTAGCAAAACTAAAGAAACTCAGTTTACATTGAAACTAAAGTGCGGAAAGTAACAGTTTTCTGGCCCTAAATTGCGGAAACATTTCAACGCTTGCCTAATTTAGGGCCAGGAACGAACGAAACGAATATTACGAAACAAGCTATTAACTTGTAAAATTATTTAACCAATACAAGATATTTGAAAGATCTTAAAAGACAATTTACTCACCAAACTGACTCCGCATCCATGGATACAAAGGACTAGGTCCACCACTAGCTGGTTGAACTTGGTTGACGTTCTGTGGATTGGGAGGCTGTTGTTGTACGTGATTCGGTGGGTACATTTGTTGCGGGGAATGTACAGGACTTTGACAGTGTTGCGGATGCATATTGTTGGCAGCACAATCCGGATTCACAGGCCGATGTACTCCGTTGGGATCCTGCATCATTACCTGCTGATTCGGTTGCTGTTGAAGTTTGCAACTGGAAAACTGCTGTGGTACCATACTTTGGGCTTCCGTCGGGGAACCCCTACAGTTCTGTTGTACACCATCCTGTGGTACATAGGCGTTAGGATGTGTTAAAGGTGTGTGTTGTGGTGTCTGATGTGCCGGTTGGGGCATGTTGCCCTGAGATTGACTGCACTGGGTGTAATAGTGTCCTGGTGGGCTTTGGGAATCGTCGGAATGTGCTGTGATAGGTCGTATTTCCAGTCTGTCGTAAGGTGGAAACCGGGGGTAAGTCGCCCCTTGTACTGGCGAAGAAGCGTACTGAGGCTGCATGTACTGACGTTGGTCACACGAGTCCCCATTCTGAATTGATGGCGGATTATAATGTTGTTGTTGGTCATTTCCACCATTGCGGATGTCTGTAAGGTATGGTCCAGGAGCGTTGTAGTAAGATGTCATGCTACAATGTGATGAGTCTTCGAGTTTCATTAAAACTTAAGTTATGATTAATACTGGTACAATACTTTTGGATTTTTTGCACTTCACAGAATTTGAGGTCACATCACAGAGAGAACACGTTTGAACACTGACTAGAAGCTTGCGTGGTTTTGCATCTGCAAGATAAAAGGATAGAAAACTTAAATATAACAAAGAGTGGTTTTAAGAAATTGAAGTGCTTGAGGAAATATTATAGTAAGCTATTTTTCGTATCAAACTGTTTCACTTAATATCTCCAGATAGTTATTTTACCACCGCTAGATGGCAGTACGACTACTAGACAACTTCTTTTTCACTAGATGAACACATTACCTTTACAGAAGTGGAACACATTATCTTTACAGAAATGGAACACATTACCTTTGCAGAAATGCTGGAGTTTCAAACCAAAAGCATTGTCCTGAACAATTATACAGCTCCGAACTATATTATTTTGTTGGGCATACATATTCTCATGCAGTTTCTTGCATGAGAATAAGATATTTGAATTTCTTCTAAAGCTTATAACTTAGATTGTGGCTTTTGTGTGCTTAAATAAATGTATTTTTACGCAATTTGGTACTAAGATTTTTATTATAGCTCTAATTTAAAATGCTTATTTCGATAAAAAAAATTAAACATTAATTAATTCTCATGTGACATGCATCTAAATTTGACTTTAGGTAATTGACACTATGACACTTGAAAATCATTTACTATTCTTAACAATTAGATTACAGAGATAGAAAAAAGTATCTCATGGTGGCATGATTCCTCAAAAAATAATACACGGATTTAACTGAATTTTTTTCAAATCACACACTTCTTCTAGTTAAAATTTTTGGTTTAAAAAAAATTAAAAAAAGTAATTCAATTCCAATGGGCACTAAAAAATATTCTTAAGAAAAACGTGTTAGTGCTTTTAAAATATAATTTTTTTAAATGGATTTGTTATTATTGAAACTTTTTTCTTCCAATGCCCACCTGGGGAATGACATTTCGTCAATACAGGCATCTGAAGGGCAGATTTGTTGACCACTCTTTCAGTCAGGGGGCGCCATATTTGGTGGGCCAACGTTGCTCCAGTAGGGACAGATAGAACAGAGAATGAAAGAACATCCATGCCTTGTTCGATTCCAGTACCTTTCTGATGCAAAGTCAGTTCCCTGACCCCTGCACAGATAGGTTATTATTGAAATTCATATGACTATATATCTAAAACCTAATTAACGAGCAACTGGTAATACCAGAAACAATTTTGTTTTCTAATTTCTTTAACTTGTTCAAACACTAAGTTATGAACTTCAAAATATATTTCAAATTTAAAAATAAATGTCATTTAAATTGTTTTTTTTTTACACATGATTTAAATTCGAATGTTTTATTATATCTTTTTTATTTTTGCAGTGACAACTATTTCATTGTGGATCCTTCCAAGACGGATTTAATATCAATTTTAAAACAGGATTATCAGCAGAAATTTAAAGGAACCTTATATGGCTAAGAGTGTTGTATAATCTAGTTAAATTATATGTGTCTATATGTTCTGGAATAGGCAATTTTGTAAAATTATTTAATAACTGAAAAAATAAATCATTGTTATGTCCATTTTAGAGTTAAAATAAAAGAATTAAAAGTTGAATTTTTCTCTTTTTTTTTAATCATTTTATGGATGAAGATTTCACAAAGAAGAACTCTGTGGTATTCAATTTTAATTTTACCACGATAACTACTCTTCATCGAAAATTTTATCAAATTCCTTCCTCTAAAATGGAAGGAAATTGAATTTTTTGACTTTCCCCGTTGATATCAAAGTCTTCCTCGTGGTTGCTTAGCAAAGGACTTTTACATTTTAAAGGATAAGGAACATGTAATGGTCGCATTTGGACATAAAAGGGTTTAATGACGTTCTGCAATGTCTTTTTAATTCATCATAAAGCTGATTTTTGCTATTTCATTTAAAATATAGTTAATTAAATTTTTAAAGTATTATTAGATATATTTCAAATTTTTCCGATTTAAAATTTGTTATAATGTGTTAGCCACTATGATCCGGTAATAGAATTCGTTTCCTTTGCAGGATTCATTCTAACTATTTCCTCCGAATCTTTGATTATTTGTCTGACTAGTAATTTTCTTAATTTTACTGAATCTAATTCTGTTTTTAATATTATTGTTCTAATATTGTTTTGACTTCAGTTTTTAATTCTTTTTGATACTTGCATTAATGCAATATCCATATTTACATTTAAATTTATTTTAAACAATAGCAATAGGAATAGGATAAAAAAAAATCGTACTGTTACAAAAAGGAATATGCTAGCGAACTCGGAGAACCATTCTCAAAAAACTGTAATGATCAAGGTTACCAGATAAGGTGCTTTATAAGGTTACCGGAATTTTCATTAGATAGCAGCAAAATAAATAGAAACATTTTATTACCTACATGTAAACCACAGAGTTCCCCTCCCCCTAAAAAAAAACTATCTTTTGGACAATTTGAAAGCGTGGCATATCATTTAATTCGCCTAAGCCCTTCAATTAAGCCTTATATTTTCATTTAACTTAAAAACCAAAAAACGCAGCTAGTTTTTGAAGTATTTTTCTTAATGCAGAAAAAGTATTACGCATCGATGGTTTTTCATTCTTTTCTTTTTTTAATTACAAGGAAAGATAAATTTTAATGTTAAAATATAAAATTTTGTGTAATTAGTACTATAATACGCATAGAGTTTGTATTTTGAATAGTTAAATCAATTTCAATGTTCCTTAAAATTCAAATCCCGGGAGCTATGTCGTTTTACTTCTTGATGTTCTTTTTCAGTTATTACTAAGTGTAAAATAGATGTTTTATCTATTTTATAATTCAATTAAAATTAAATACCTACCTCAATTAAATGCCTTTATTTAAACCCTTATTAACGTTAGACATGAAAACTAATCTATTACAATAAATTTTAATATGACATCAAGCTTTAACCAAATGAATTGTTATAGGGTATAAATAAACTGTGATCTGAAAATAGCTTTTTAAAAATAAAGTTAGACGATTGTTCTCTACTTCTGTGTTGGCTAATTATCGACTAGACAAATTTCAGTGAAATGTAAAAGAAGAACAGGTTGTTCCCTCCAAGTATCTGGAAAATTAGACACGGACTGTCGCAAAGGACTGGTTTACACCCTTCGGATAAATTTGTCCTTGTTTGGATGTTAGAACCCTCTTGACCCGCGGCTATTTCCGCATTTCGTAAACCGCAAAGTTAGCTAATCACCCGCTTATGGGGCTGTACAGAAGAAAGGCACCACAATTTGACCCCCCCTTCTCGTGATGATTTTGCACGGACACTGAAAAAGTTCTGAGAAAATTCAGTGCTTCTTGAATCTTGACCATTTGAAAACGTTTTTATTTATGGTCTAGTCAGCAGTCGAGAATGGTTGTATTTATTTTATGTGAGTGTTCTTAGCAAAATCTCGGATATTTATGACTATCGGATATTTTATTGGATATTTATTACTATTTTATCTCATAAAGGATATTAGAATAGCTACTGTTAAAAGGTAAGTGATACTTTGGTATATTTTTTATTGTTTTTGTGACTGGGTAGCGGCAGTGATTCTTTGGAAAAGAATGTCAAAGTACTCTGTGGGGATATAATCGAATTGACTTTGATTCATTTGATTTATTTTTTGATGAAATTGAATTATTCTTCCAGGAGAAAGTGCATTCACTTTTCTTATGAGAGGATGTGTAACCCCTTGTTCTCACTCTAAAGACTTTAATTTTTGTATAAAAAATTTGTAATCATGGTTGTTTTATAGCAGTTTTTCGGCCTGGCCATTTAAATATTTACTTGAGCATATTTGTGGTAATTTTGAACTCCTTTTTCTTCGTAAGAAAATCACAAATTCCCTCCCATACTTGCATAAGAAATTCACGACATCCCCTTTGTTTTTGCTTTAATCTGATGTTAATTGCAGCATTCAAACTTTAGATTTAAATTCAAATAAAAGATGCAATTTTACACAAAACAATATGTTATGAAATGTTACGTTTTAATTCATTTTGTCAAATTTTGAGGAGAATGATTTTTGTGTCTTCCTTTTGAGTTCAAAACTCTTGACCTTTAAAATCTGTATGGAAAAAAAAATTTCCAAAATTTTTCTTTCCTCGAATTTATTTTTATTCCAAATTTCAATTTTCTTTCTACATATGATATTTGTGATTAAATTTCTTACTATTCCTTTGAAAATGTTGGAAACAAAAGGATTTTAATGTCTTATGTAAGCAAAGCTCATAACCCTCCTTCCCCTTCATTTTATTTTATAACCGTTATAGAACAGCAGACCCCATTTAGGGTGTACGGCTACTAATGTTCAACTCCGTGGCCTTGTAATTTTGAATTCAATCCAGAAGACAAGTTAACTCCTGGATCAATTATTGGGAGAAATGTGCCTTCATGGAGGACTTTTAGAAGGAACAAACCTGCATTTGCGTTACACGGAGAGGAAAACTACGAAAACCTCCCACAGTTAGTCTGACAGCAAGGGGACCCTAACCCATGATCCGTCTATCACTGAAAATATTTTACGTCAGCACTGTGGTCGATGCGAGCTTGTGCGGAATTCGAATAGACCAGCTATCGCTGGGATCGAATCTGGTTCACCACATAGGGAGGTGAGGGATCTATCTCCTGATCCACCACGTCTCTTTATTCCCTTTTATAGAAATAATAAAATCCCTCATCGCCGTCAGGTGCTTACATAATATTTGAATGGCCCTTTTTTTTCCATATTCAAGAGCCGAACTCATTTGATAAGTTTTTGGAATTCTCATAGGACGTCACTTACTGGGTGAAATTTTCAATCGAAAGACATCATTTACTGGAGAAGCTTTTTTAAATTAATAGTTTTTTTGCAAGTTTTCAGTAAATATCTTTGGTAAGGTTTCAGAAAATATCATACCGTAGCCATGAAAAAGTTAAATTTTAAAAGTAAAAAGTGCAAAGCAGACAAAATTGGTTTTGATTCTAAACCTTTCAGTCTCCGCATTGTAAAAGAAAAAAATAAAAACAATCACAGTCCTATGATTGTGTAAGGAAGCCTGTAACTGTAACTTGAAAGAAACCGTAAACAGATGTTGAGAAACAAAAAAACTGCCCGCTTCGAACGGTGTTTGTACCAAATAGGCATTGATCATTGCTACTGCAATATGGTTGTGCTCAAAATTGAAGAGGATAAAATCATTTTCTCTAGTTGTTGTTGCCGTCTTAGGCCATTATGGCAACGGGTGCGATTGCTCTTGTTCTCCAGTGGCGCCATCTATGGCCAAGTTCAATACGTCTGCCACATCAATACATCACACCCATTTATAGGTCATGCCCATTCATCCATAAATTCTTTAATCCGTATTCATTCATTTGTAATTTTGACTTGAACCAGAGAACGATGAATCTCCAAAATTTGTTATGGGAACCTGGAGGACTTTGTGACCGGCAAATTTAACGTGCACCAGTCACCATTTACGACATGGAGAGTTTTTGGCCGGCTGGATTCGAACTCTCGTTCTGACGAATATGAGTTCAGCCCAATTTCTCTAGTATTAGGTGATATTACAGAAAAATAAATAAATAAGACAAATAAAATAATTGAATGTTACTCTACAGTCTACACTTAAATTGTCTTGTTTATAGTCTAAAATTTTGTTTTTAATTATCTCTGAATTTTCAGTTCATATAAAATATCGATGAGAAAACTAAGGAACTTTGAGTAAGACAAGATATTTTTATTTTAAAAATGAAAACATCAGAAATATTTAAAATATCTGTTGTTTTTGGAAAAGTAATTTAATACTTAACGTTTTTTTGGCTTCAAATTTGTTAAAAAAATTTGATTTTTCAGGTAGTTTTAATTGAAAAAAATAATGTTTGAATTATTGTTATTTATTTGTTTATTATTTTTTTTAAAGTTATTTATTTAACTTGAATTGCTCGCGTTTTTATGTTGACTCGAAAGCGCGGGTGCCAGGGTTTGGAAGCTTGATGCAATCTTTCCTAAACCACGAAGGGATCCCCTCAATGGGAGGCGATTGCTCTAAACCCTGAGCCACAGCTCCCTCAGAAGAATTAATTATCATTTTATAACCCTATAGAGTCTATCATTCATCAAAATTCTGATAGCTTTTTGACTAGCTGGGATATTCAAATTTTAACTGGAGCTCTTTGCTGAATGGCACTACAAGCGTCAATCGTTTTCTGACCGTTACAAGCAGAATTTATCATTATTTTATCACCCAGTAGAATTTATTCTCAGTCAAAATTCTGACCACTTTCGGCTAGCTAGGAAAAAAAACTATTCCACTGGAATGGAGATTCTGATCGATAGGAAAAAGTCGTAAGAGATTTTGTCACACGATATTTTTTTCTTTTTCGAGTTTCATCCAAAATATTATCTTCACGTGAATTTCTCTCTAACGATATCCCGCCAAATTACGTCTAAATAATGATTCTAAACTCATATGCAATAAGTTGTAAATATTTCACATTAGTAATATAATATTTCATTATATTCATCTAATAATATTTCATTATTAGATAAACTAATCTGTAAAATTAATTTTATTTCCTAATTTGTAAATCTCTTCTAGTTTTATCTAAAGAAAATGTTTGTTTTTTTCAAACTTCTTATAATATTGATCATTATTTCATTTTGATAAAAAAAAAATTTAAATTTATAAATACCGCTTTATAAACAATTCATTTACTTTATAAGCAATTCATTTACTTAAACAATTCATTAAATATATAAACATAAACAATTTAAATAAACTAGTCTATGTTTGAAAAATTAAGAGGTGACAGGCATTCAAAATAAACACTTCTCATAGCTCAACCAATCAGCGTGACGTCGATAAATAAATGGCGAGATTTAGGAAAGAGAAGGGGAAAAAAAAGCAGGTCGTAGGGAAAAGTGGTAGGGATTTTGTGTAGAATGAGGGATGTGAGAAGAGCGTGCCTACGACATGAGGAGGCCATTTCGCAAATTTACGATCAATTATAAGTGTCTGGGTGTTTCATGCGGGCAGTCAAAACAGACGTCTTTTTTCCTCGTAAAGAAGATTTAAACAGTCGATAACAATTCCTTGTCCTCTTGAGAGGATCACTTAGTAAATAAAGTTGTTTTCGGTGTAACCAGGTAATAGAACGACCAGGAATTTCGTTTAGTAGCCAACTTAAAAGTATTCGAATACCCTCGAATAGGATATTGAATGGGTGATACTGATTCGAATTACCATTTTAAAAATGATTTGGATCAATTGAATTTAATCAATGAAATCCAATCTATTGATTTTAATCTATGAATTCAAATATATTGATTTTAAATTTATGATTAATTTATTATATTTATGATTAAATTTATGATTAATCTAAGAATTCAATTTGAGAGATTTTGAATCCATGAAATTATGTAGATTGATTTTTATTAATCTATGATTTGTTTAATTGAATTTAATCAATGAAACCCAATCTATTGCTTTTAATCTATGAATTCAAATATATTGATTTTAAATTTATGATTAATTTAAATGATTTTGATCGATGAATTCATTTGATCTGATTGATTTTAATCCAAGAATTCAATTTGAGAGATGAAATTATGTAGATTGATATTTATTAATCTATGATTTGTTTAATTGATTTTAATCCATGAATTCCAATCTATCGAATTCAATTCAGAAATTAACACATTTTAATCATAAATTCTATGGTTTAAAAATAAATTTGTTTATTCCTTTTTTGCACTGATTTGAATGAGTAATTCTGTTCAATTATTGGAATAAACTGATGACTATCAGTTTATAATTCCTTTCGTTTAAATTGGTTATATGATTTTGTTGATTATAAATAATTAATTTCAATCGTTTGGTTGAATCGCTTGAATTTAATACCGTGATTAAAATAAATCCAATTTGATTGTTTCAAAACAGAGCGTTCGCTTCCCAATGAGGTGACCCAGGTTCGTGACACGAATTCTGCTCCTGACTTAAACCAGATCATTAAAACGGATCATGGGTTAGAATCCCCTTTCTGTCAAGCTAATCCTAAAAGGTTTTCGTGGTTTTTTTCTTCACGTAATGCAAAGTTCCATCAAAACAGAATAAGAAGTCTACGGACGGTGATCCACTTGGGGTTGAGCATTGATATTCATATATTCAGAATTGAGTAGGTTCAACGTCGGTTAAAAATAAAATAAAATTGTATTTTTTTTTATTTTGATTTAAATCTGGGATGATATTTAAATGATTTGAATCAGTGTTAATCATAATAATTTTTTTTATTTATTTCAAAGTTAATTAAGTGATAAGAATAATACCTTTTGTTGTAGTTGTTGTTAATTTACGTCGCTCTAGAGCTGCACGATGGGCTATTGGTGACGGTCTGGGAAACATCCCTGAGGATGATGCGAAGACATGCCATCACAATTTTGATCTTCTGCAGAAGGGATGGCACCTTCGCTTCGGTAGCCCGACGACCTGCACGCGAAGACGAGCACTTCACGGTAGAAGAGTTTAACGAGGACCAATACCGCAAACCCTCGGTCCCTACGTAGGCTGTTCCAAGTGGTCACCCACCCACACACTGACCGCAGTCAGTGGTGCTTGACTTCGGTGATCTGTTGGGAACCATGTCTTAACGATCAGTCCACTGCGGGACAAGAATAATACCTATTTAATTTATTCATACACTGATTATAATAATTTCACGCAACTGATTATAATCATTTAATTTAACTGATTTTAATTATTTCATTCAAAAGATCATAATCTTTTAATTCAAATACAAATACAATCCTTCTATTTTGGTCACGAGTGTGTAAGTTGTTAATTCTACTCAATGGTACCAAATTCAAACAGCATCTGCTTAATATTTTGATACTAATTTTTAATCTGTCAGATTTAATTTATTACATGGTATCAACTGATTTGAATCAGCAATTTCAATGATCACTTGTTATCGGCTTGTCCCTTCTTATGTAATTACCCCTTTCATTTTATGTTGATATGTAAAGGAAAATATTTTGTTAATGGTTGAAAACTATTTAATTATTTCTAGAATTCCACAATTTAATGGACCGATTAAGGGTAGATGCAATCAATATCCTGTTGAACTGTAGAATCTAATCTAATTATTTGATGATATTTAACTATACACTACTCATAATTATTTGTGTTTGTTGTGTATTTGATACACAGTTTATCGATTTCTACCATTATATCACATTTTTAAAATAATAAACTTGTTTATAGTTCTATGCTATTTCATAATATAATATCAGAATACGTTACGTTACAGCGTATAACAGCAACATAGCCTATCTATAATGCATCATCATATTTAAAATGCTGGACTATGCTATACCATACATCACATTTATTATTATATCCATAATATATAGTTGGTTCTATCTCATCACTACTATGGAGTGCTGTCTTTTAGGCTATTTTTTATTATTTACTTCTTTGGAGTTATCATCTTTTCATTCTTATAAATTATCATTATATTAATTTTATCATATTGTACAAGATTTAAAAAAAAATCATAACGTCTATTTAACTATCGACTTAACATCTAAATTCAAGCTACATCATAATATATTATAATTCATATTACTCCGACTGAATATTATCATAATAAATGGTTTGTACCTGTTTGTACTTAACTTGTTTCCCCATATAATATTGAACAACTGATTTTTAGCCCTCTAATCGATATTGTTAGGGGTATTGGTATATAGTTATTAATATAAGAAACATTTGAAGTTGAATGTGGAGGTGTATATTTACCACTGATATAGTTTTAATATTTATAGGCGTCAATTTGAATAGGGGTTATTTCAGTGTTCATAACAATTTATGACTATTAATTTCAATAGCTATAAAAAAGCATAAGTTGATATTAGCAGAATGTACTGTAAGTTAATAATTAATAAATGAAAATGTAGAATTTTTTTTCTGCAGTAGTTGATAACACATAATTATGTTAAATAAGAGCAAATTTAAATGAATACAAAATTTAATTAAAATTAATGAGAATAAGAAAGTATTAAAATAGCTAAATTCACTAAAAGTACATCTATGATCATAGTTAACGATGTTGTTTAGAATGTGAGGTTTCAGTGAATAATACATTTTAGAGTATCAATAACTACTAATTTTATGCAAGTACATCGGTTCTTAGATAACAATAAGAGAAGCGGATTTATTAATATGTATTTTTCAATTTCATTCATTATAAAAATAAAATGTGCTCTAGAAAAAATGTAGATTTTGCATTATTCTTGAAGAACAAAATATAATAACTATGAAATCAATGTCATGAACTAGAATCATTGATAAAGATATCATTTGGTAGAAGAGATTTCGATGAATGATATCTTTGGTTTTCATTCACTGATGTAGAGCGAAGTACAATAACTATAATACTAAATAAAAGTAGTACTACATAGCTTTACAGTTAACGNTTGTTTAATTGATATTGAATGGGTGATACTGATTCGAATTACCGGTTTAAAAATGATTTGGATCAATTGAATTTAATCAATGAAATCCAATACATTGTTTTTAATCTATGAATTCAAATATATTGATTTTAAATGTATGATTAATTTAAATGATTTTGATCGATGAATTCATTTCTATAGATTTTAATCCAAGAATTCAATTTGAGAGATGAAATGAATGAAATTATGTAGATTGATTTTTATTAATATATGATTTGTTTAATTGATATTGAATGGGTGATACTGATTCGAATTACCGGTTTAAAAATGATTTGGATCAATTGAATTTAATCAATGAAATCCAATACATTGTTTTTAATCTATGAATTCAAATATATTGATTTTAAATGTATGATTAATTTAAATGATTTTGATCGATGAATTCATTTCTATAGATTTTAATCCAAGAATTCAATTTGAGAGATGAAATGAATGAAATTATGTAGATTGATTTTTATTAATCTATGATTTGTTTAATTGATTTTAATCCATGAATTCCAATCTATCAAATTTAATTCAGAAATCAACACATTTTAATCGTAAATTCATTGGTTTAAAAATAAATCTGTTTATTCCTTTTTTGCACTGATTTGAATCAGTAATTCTGTTTAATTGTTGGAATAAACTGATGACTATCAGTTGATATAACTCCTTTCGTTTAAATTGGTTATATGATTTTGTTGATTATAAATAATTAATTTTAATCGTTTGGATTGAATCGCTTGATTTTAATACGGTGATTAAAATAAATCCAATTTGGTTGTTTCGAAACAGAGCGTTCGCTTCCCAATGAGGTGACCCAGGTTCGTGACAAGAATTCTGCTCCTGGCTTAAACCAGCCACGGTACTAGCTTAAAATATCCTCAGCGGTAGACGAATCAAGGGTTAGAATCCCCTTGCTGTCAAGCTAATCCTAAAATGTTTTCGTGGTTTTATTCTCCATGGAACGTAAATGCAGGTTAGTTCCATCAAAACAGAATTAGAAGTCTACGGACGGTGATCTACTTGGAATTGAACACTGATATTCATCTATTCAGAATTGAGTAGGTTCAGCGCCGGTTAAAAAATAATATAAAATTTTATTGTTTTTTATTTTGATTTAAATCTGGGATGATATTTAAATGATTTGAATCAGTGTTAATCATAATAATTTTTTTTAATTTCAAATTTAATTAACTTATAACAGTAACACCTGTTTGATTTATTCATGCACTGATTATAATAATTATATTCAACTGATTATAATCATTTCATTTAACTGATTTTAATTATTTCATTCAAAAGATTATAATCTTTTGATTCAAATACAATCCTTCTATTTTGGTCACGAGTGCATAAGTTGTTAATTTTACTCAATGGTACCTATTGTTTCATTCAAACAGCATCTGCTTAGTATTTTGATACTAATTTTTAATCTGCAGATTTAATTTATTACATGTTATCAACTGATTTGAATCAGTAATTTCAATGATCACTTATCATACCCTTTCTTATGTAATTGACCTCTTTCATTTTATGTTGATATGTAAACGAAAATATTTTGTTAATGGTTGAAAACTATTTAATTACCTCTAGAATTTCACAATTTAATGAATTTTATAATTTAAAAGACGATTAAGGGTAGAAGTAATCAATATCCTGTTGAACTGTAGAATCTAATCAAATTATTTGATGACATTTAACTGTACACTACTCATAATTATTTGTTTGTTGCGTATTTGATGCACAGTTTATCGATTTTTGCCATTATATCACATTTTTAAAATAATAAACTTGTTTATACTTCTATGCTATTTCATACTATAATATGAGAATACGTTACGTTACAGCGAATAACAGCAACATAGCCTATCTATAATGCATCATCATATTTATAATGATGTACTATGCTATACCATACATCATATTTATTATTATATCCATAATATATAGTTGGTTCTATCTCATCATTATTATGGATTGCTGTCTTTTAGGCTATTTTTTACTATTTATTTCGTCGCAGTTATCATCTTTTCATTCTTATAAACTATCATTATATTAATTTTATCATATTGTACAAGATTTTAAAAAAATCATACCGTCTATTTAACTATCGACTTAACATCTAAATTCAAGTTACATCATAATATATTATAATTCATATTACATCGACTGAATATTATCATAATAAATGGTTTGTACCTGCTTGCACTTAACTTGTTTCCGCATATAATATTGAACAAATGATTTTTAGCCCTCTAATCGATATTGTTAGGGGTATTGGTATATAGTTATTAATACAAGAAACCTTTGAAGTTGAATGTGGAGGTGTGTGTTTACCACTGATATAGTTTTAATATTTATAGGCGTCAATTTGAATAGGGGTTATTTCAGTGTTCATAACAATTTTTGACTATTAATTTCAATAGTTATAAAAAGGCATAAGTTGATATTAGCAGAATGCACTGTAAGTTAATAATTAATAAATGAAAATGTAGAATTTTTTTATTCTGCAATAGTTGATAACACATAATTATGTTAAATAAGAGAAATTTAAATGAATATGAAATTTAAGTAAAATTAATGAGAAGAAAAAAGTATAATAATAGCTAAATTCACTAAAAGTACATCCATGATCATTGTTAACGATGTTGTTTAGAATGTGAGGTTTCAGTGAATAATACATTTTAGAGTATCAATAACTACTAATTTTATGCAAGTACATCGGTTCTTAGATAACAATAAGAGAAGCGGATTTATTAATATGTATTTTTCAATTTCATTCATTATAAAAATAAAATGTGCTCTAGAAAAAATGTAGATTTTACATTATTCTTGAAGAACAAAATATAATAACTATGAAATCAATGTCATGAATTAGAATCATTGATAAAGATATCATTTGGTAGAAGAGATTTCGATGAATGATATCTTTGGTTTTCATTCACTGATGTAGAGCGAAGTACAATAACTATAATACTAAATAAAAGTAGTACTACATAGCTTTACAGTTAACGATATCATTAAGAAGAGAGGTGTCTATGAATGAAATTTTTTTACTTAATTCACTTAAAAAAATTTATAGTAACCACGAAACTAAAAGAAAAAGTTTACACTGACATTTAGAAAAGGGTGCTTAGGATATCAATAACATAGATTCGATAACAACGATAACATTAGGAGAAGAGGTTTTGATAACTGAAATTCAAAATCTAATATTGTAGAATAGATACTGTCTCTAAAATTATCAAAAACTGTTAACTCATAACGATAAGTTTAATCATTATATTATCTAGAAAACTGATTAAAAATTTTACTACAAGTTATTTTATTATATATTTAAATTGGCACGACAATAAACATATTACTGACGTTAAAAATTCAATATTTAAAAAAGAAAGTTATATCTTACAGCTAAATACAGAAACAAATGTTCAATTGAAAGCTGCCTTACCCAACCGAAAACCTGTGTTGACAACATAATACCGCTGCTTACACAATAAAGAACACGTAATACTCCATTCTTTTTCCTCTCTGAATTTATCCACGACTAATTCTAATTGGCTCATAATGACCAGGTGTACACAGACATCCAACAGAGACAGGCCTTTCACAAACTAACGCAATTTGATATGAATTGCGCTTCAGGCAAACACAAAAAAATAATAATTTCAGACTTGAACACCCCACGGGGTGTTCAAATACTAAGGATGGTTTCGTAATTGAGTTTCTAAAATATTCCCCGACAGAGGACCCCTTGGTCCAGACAAGATTTCAACTCTTGACGGATGACTTTTACACCAACAGCTCATTTTTCGCTGTCACAAACCCCTGACTTTTTCACCAGGATTAAGTTTCCAGTTTGCCGACATCTGTTTCTGCAAATGCCTTTCATTGGATTGGAGGAGGTGGAATGTGAATAAATTTAAGACATATATTCTTTTTCTCTTTATTATTCTTTAATAATAATGTTAGCTACGGGGAAGGAATTTTGTGAAATCTGATCAAAATCATAAGATTAAATAATGTGACTAAAGAATTAACTAAACAACATATATTCGATTTAATTTGAATTAATAAAGGTTATCCATTAAATCACGATATGATTGTCTGTCTGGTAAAGCCAGATTACTGTTTAAGGTAAAAAGAGTGAAAGAAAAAAGAAAGAAAACTCGTAGTATTTTAAGACAAAAGCGAAAATTTGAAGGTGTGGTATTTTAAGACAAGATAAATGTACCACCTTAGAAGAGTTGCTCCGTTATTTAGGTATATTGTTGGATTGTTATAGTTAGAGAATTGCTGTTACAGGAGAATTAGATATTTACTGCTAGAGAGTTGCTGTAAGTGAATTGTAACTGACAGTTTTTCTTAGAGTAGAGTATTAGAGAAAGAGAGAAGCTCTTAGAGTACAGTTAGAAAATTAATGTTAAAGTAGAGTGATGGAAAGCTACTATTGAGAGTAGAGCTATACTGTAAAAAATTCTGGATAAAATTACAGTTAAAAGTCTTGCAAGTTGGGTGCAGCATCCGTAAAATCCATTTCACCATAAAATTGTATGCCGGAATTTTTACACAGTAATATTTATTTAATTAGTGTGTCAGTTTCTTTTTATAACGAATATTAGTGCAAAATTTATATTATATAAGATATTTTTTTGTTCCGTAAAATTTTACGGTAAAAATAGTCGTCACGGAACGAAAATAGGCTCACTGAGGGCTGAATTCTTTACATTTTAGAGAGTTACTGTTATAATAGTGTATTAGTCAATTATTGTTTGACTAGTTCTTGCAGTAATTTCATGCAGTTCGAATTTTTTCCATTGTTGTTTACATCATAAAATGTCTGCAAAACAATGCTAAACATTTCCTCTGAAAATAGATTAAGGTTTTTTACGAAAAAATAAATTCTGCTAAAACATTAAATTTAATATATAACTAGTAATTTGTCGCACATTTTTTTAAATTAGTTATTGTTTTAAAGCGTTTAAGCTGTCATAAGTATAAACGATTAAACGCGCATGTTCACAAATTTCTGAGGGAAAATTCTCGCGTGGATAACGAAAAGCTGAAACAAACTGAGCTACAACCTAGAAAGATTAAAAGCGAAAAATTTATATCGGCAAACAAAGTGCTTCATATTATGTCTTTATTATAATGCAGGTACAATAATAATAATAATTTTATTCATTGTTATTTTCATTCAATTAAAAATAAGCTCTAGTTGAACAGTTATGCTTTTTAACTATAATAAAAAAAAGCATATTCGAAGAGCAGAAGAAAAGGGTTGATGACAGTTCTAAAAGATGTAACATTTAAAGAATGGATAGAAAACATGCCATCATTTATGTTAAAGCATAATTATTGTTTTGTTTTCTATTGCATTAAATTCAATTCAAAATTATTTATTTTACTAACTTATTGATGTAAAGTTTTTATTTCTTATACGAGGAATTTACTTTAAAAATTTTAATAACTGATTAGAATTTTTAAAATTTCAAAAGGGTTTAACTTAGTAGTCAGCGATGTGAGCTTTGTTTGCAAACGAGTATATAAGATTGTATAGCAATCTTCGAGGATCGGGAAGCATAAGCGAACAGGGGGTCGAACCTATTAGTTATATAATTTTTCACTACAATGCAGCTCTCACTGCTGACAGAACAAATTTTATATATTTGAACGAGAAATACCGCTAATTTTTGTAATTTGTCGTTGTTGCTTATTTGTTTCAAATTTTGTGCCAAACTTTTTACGAAAAAAAAAATGTTTAAAAGAATAATAATGTTAATTACAGAAAATAAGAGATTTGAAATAAAATTGATAATATTTAAAATTAATGTTGTTCTTTCACATTCTCGTCGAATGCTCTGATTGATTTAGTGTCTGTCATTTGACTAAACATGCTTACATTTAAATAAATACGCTACTTGTAAAATAATATTACAATAGCCTGATTTGAAGCTAAAATTTTATTTTTCTATAGCAAGTAAAATTTAAAAATAACAACGACAAAAAATGTCGCAGTGCAAATCTTCTTATTTAAAAGAATATCGAATAATTATAGATTAATTAATATTAGGCAGCGATTATCAAAGAAAATTGAATTTTCATGTGGGAAAAATGGATCACATCATGTAATTTATTTATCGAATTATATTAATTGAGATTGAAGGTGAATAAATGGAATGAGAATTAATAAGAGAATATCAGAATTAATAATTCAGCTAGAAAATCGTAATGTTTCATTTTTATTCAGAAATAAAGGTAAATAAATAAAAAAATCCTTTAAATAAAGGTAAATAATTACGTTGTTCTTCTTTTAACAATTATTACAATTATTATAACAATTATTCTTTTTTTTAACAATAATTATTTAAAACGTTGTCTAAACATGTGTTTTTTTTTTAATAAGTGTTCCTTTTTTCAACCCGAAACTCAGATTCAAAATATGAGATCCAATCAAAATATGAGAAGTGGTATACCCCACTTCTCATATTTAGATCGATCAGCAATTAGGAAAATACGATACCATACATAATAACCTTCATGCAATTAATATCAAGTCTGTTTTTCGTTATTTATGTGGAAGTAATTACATGAATCAAGACATTTTGTCACGTAACTTTAAAACTAATTTTCATTTAAATAATTTCATGCGAAAAAATAAATAGAAAAAATAAATTTCTTTTGTTTGGTTCAATATAATTATGATCAATAAGGGAGTAATCGTTACAATGATTTTTACATCATATTACGTTAAATAATTTTAATGAAAATTTTTAACAAGATCGGTCAAAAAAAATTGTGATATACAAATTTTAATACTGATGATCTCTTAAACATATTTTCAATTTGAAATCCTGTCTGGCAAAATTGATGAGACCTACGAAAAACATCTATTTATATCTACGTAGACATTTGTCTATACCTAAAACATCTATCTATAGCTACGTAGACTAAAGTAAAAAACAGTGTAAATAAAGCAAAAATGGAGTACAAATTACACTTTCTATATTTGATTTATTCACTTTAAGTTTGCTATAAACTTCTTTTAAAGCTATATTATTTTTAAGCTTGATAAATATTATTAAATTTAACAGCTTTATCATTAAAAATATTAACATAATTTATTTGGTACTCCGAAATTGTTTTCTTGAAGTAGTCGCAGATGGCAGCACATTCAATTCTATATAATCTATATTCTTTACAATAAAACTCTAAGAAGAAAAAGCGTGGTGGCGCCATCTATACTTAAATAATCAATAAATAAAACTGGTTCGAAATGAGATTCAAATAAGTTGTAATTGTTAAAATAATGTGGTGCATAGTTATCAATTTTAAGCTGTAAATAAGTCCCTTATAAAATTTACAATTTCAGTTCTTAAAATTTTTATATAATATAAAAGCAACTTAGTTTTGTTTTTAAAAATATTCATAACTTTTTATTAAGAAGTCGTGATTTTAGTATTTAATCTATTACGCGAAAATCCTTAAATTTTTTTTTTTTTATTTTATTTAAAAGATCCATTGAATTATTATTCTAGAAGTATAGAGGATTTACAATTTCTTTTTAAAAAAATGCGTTCAATAATTCAGGAACACTTGACTGATTAATGTTAGTTGCAAGGAATTGAAAAATTCTATTTTACTTTTTTATTTTACATTCGATTTATAACTGAGAATAAGGTAAACGAACATCTATTTTTTACACATTATTGCCAGCATATCTGATGCTATTGAACAAGCTACAAGCAAGTTTTTATATAGCTCAATATAGCTCGAAAATCCTTCATGTGTTTTCTGACATAGATATAGAATTAATGATTTATTATTTATTTCTTAATGTTCTTATGCAGATTATAAGTTTTATAATTTATTTTTTAGTGCTCTTATAAAGAATATAAGTTTCATTATTAAGTATAAGTAGAACAAATTAAATTGCGTTTCCTTGAATTTTATTTCAAAAATCTTTTCCTTCTTTTTTTTTTTTTTTAAATTTTTTGTGAAATTTTAGTAATTTTGAATCTAGAAAGAAGAACATTTGTGTATGCACGGAAATTCATGGGGCATTTTTCAAAAAGTCATCAATTACTATTAAGTTCAAAAAAAGTTAAATTTAAAAATCCCATTTTGCTTTTTTCCCTTTTTTTAAACTGTTGCTTCATTTCCCATAAGTCTGTAAATGATTATTTAAATTAACAAAAAATACAGCCATGAAAAAAACCATGCAAAATTTAATAGTAAATTTAGACTAACTTAGTTTTTATTTATTATTTTTATGAAACAACAGTTTAATACTGACTAGTAATAAAGAAAAAGTAATAATTTCTTTTTATAATAATATTTGCATTTTTAATTAAATTTCAGATTTAAAATTTATTATTAAAATAATAATAAGAAGAAATTGTTAAAGTATACCTTGCTACAATAATTTTAAAATTGTGATATAATATAAATTATATAGAAATATTATTGTATAATAATCGAACCTTACAATATCTTAGTAAACTAACTGAAAATATGCAGTAAAAATGATTATGCACCACCAGGCTTACACACTATTTTCAATACGATATCGAAGTTGCGCAGATAGTTTCATGAGTACTTGTAAGATTTCTGAAAAGTACGAAAGTTTTAAATCGAGTAATCGAAGAATTTTAAATCGAGTAATTAATTAAACTGATGAATTTTAGTAATTATTGAAATTAGTAATTAATTAATAGTTAATATTTGATTAATAATGATTAATTTATAATTAATTTTCAGAAATAATGTTGGAACATAATTTAACGAACTCTTAAATACTTTTAAGTTTTTTATTTCAGCTGAAAAATTTTCTAAAAATATTTCATATCTGACTTACGATATTATAATAAAAGCATAATTTTTAAAATTTGTTTATAAAAAATTACATTTCAGACCTAAAAAATTTTGTCTGCTTTGCCCATATTAATCTACATTGCACAAAGTGCACATGGGATCTCCAATTTGAAATAAGAGTGAAAAAAAAATTTATAATTTGCTGCTACTTGATACAGAAACCAGTCTGTATTCAATTCTTATACAGTCTACAGTTTAAAGTGGAAAGACAGAATTTTTCCAAATGCACAGGTTTAACTGTACAGTTGAAATAAGTATAAAGTTCCTTTCTTTTTACTTAGAACAGGAAGAGAACTTTTCAAACTACACAGATTTGAGAGTGCAAAAGAATTAAGTTTAAAGTGCATTTTATGTTCATCAAAAAAAAAAAAAAAAAAAAAAAAAAAAAAAAAAAANAAAACAAAAAAAAAAAAAAAATGTAAAATAAAAAATAATTAAATAAATGACTTATTCTTCCAAATTAAAAGTTAATTGATGATTTAAATCAAATCAAATGTGTTTTTCCGAGAGAAAAATTATTCCTCGTAATTTACACGTTTCGGTGTATTTCTTTTCACATACTTTCTGTATAAAAATTATTTACAACTTACACTGAAAGATGATCATGATGCTTTTTACTATTGTTATGCATTAAAAAAAACAGAAAGTTAAAAAATTAAAATTAATTCATTTTAAAGGGTACGTTACTGTATTCCTAGATCATTCACTTGCAATCTATGTAGTAGTCAAAATAAAATATATAATGAGAGCAAAATCAATGAAAAATGAAAGCTATTTTGCAAGCAATGAAGTAGTTAAAAAAATAATAATAATAAATGGTGATTGCGAATCATGAAATGAAAAATGAAAGTATATACATATATTGCGAGTTACGCTAGAGCAGTTAAAATTAAATTCATCTTTGAGCTCTGAAATTTTAAACTATAAAGTTCCGAATTGGTCAAGACTAAATAAATGAAGACTCCATAATAACATCAACTATTTTCAAGCATACGCTTTTTTTTAATATCGGTCGAAAATGTTATGCGGAATTTATGTAACAAGTAGGCAGTGATCACTGATACATGATTCTTTAAATATTTTAAACACTTAACATTTTGTTATTCCAATAGCAATATCCATCTGTAATGCACACATTGATTGATGCAAAGGAAGGAAGCAATCACCTCTCTTATAAACATCCTTCAAATTCTCTTTTTTTTTATGATGATCCTTGGCCCGATTCTGTTGGAAACAACAATAGTCGGAAGACATCAAAAAGAATCTAAATCCTTTAGAAACAACTAAAGAGACATTCAAAGTCCAAGAAGGTTATTTGAATTGTAAAGATTAATTGATAGCACAATGCTTCTTTTTTATTTATTCATTACTAATCTCGTGTTATTTATTTAAATTCAATTCTTCGATTCAAGTTCGCGTCTTTTACCTTTGAAGAAAAAGCTGAAATGTACCATATACTACCGATCAATTTGTGGATTCAAAGACTTTTATACTTTGTAAGAAGTTTTGGTGTCCAAACCTTAAGTTTCATAGTTTCGGATATTAAACTGAGATGTGAAAAACTCCTAATTCGTGGTATTATTAAAAGTTTAAGTATTACTAAAAGTAAAGTTATTTCTAAAAGTTAAAAATTCATAAGAGAAAAAAGTTGTTTTTTTCGTTTTTCTGTGAAATTTTCTAATGAGAATATCAGACTTCTTTTGTTTCCAATAACATAAAAGAATTAAATAATCGACAATATTTTTTAAAAAATGATTCAAGAATAGAAAAGAAAAAAATGTCTTTTAAGTCATTTAAGAAGAAAAAAAACACGTTAAATAAGGATTTTAATCAGTTAAAATATTATTAAATCATTTTTTTGTTGTTGCCATAAAGCTTATTTTTCCTAATTGATAATTTCTTTATTTTGAACACGCAAGCAACTGCTGATTTTCCGAAAATAAAGTTGCTTTAAAAATGTTAGACGTACAACTATAGCTTAAAATGCTTTAAGTATGCTTTATTTTTTATCAAAAATTAATGATAAAAACTTAAATCAATAATAAATTGCTAGAATAATTGTCAAGGCATTTTTTTTGTCTAAAATATAAATTTATTAAAGTTATTTTTTTTATCAATAAAAGCATTATTTTTGTTGAGTAGTTTATTTGCTTGAAATAATTCTGAATTTTTTTTCGATACGGCACCCTAACTTTCTATTGACTATTAAAAACTCAGGTAAGATGTTTTTTTGATAATGATGCACTTTTCTTACATTTTAAGAAACAAATTAGACCATTAATTTCTAAATAATTCACGGAATCTCACCAGAGCATTCTGATGCAACTCGTTCAAAAATTATTCTGGTGAAAGTATAAAAATATTCAAGAAGCATAGTTTTCTATTCTATTGAACTGTAAAACTTTTAATTTTTATAGCCACATTTTCGTAAAACTTATTTTTAACAAATTTTCCGAAAGTTTTAAATTAAATAATCTTGTTACAATTCTATGAAAATAGTATTTATTATGCAGGTTTATTTAATTTTAATTAGCTACTTTTCTAGAAATTTATATTTGAATACTTTTTTTGAATAATATGTAAATTTATTAAAGCTAGATTATTTCATTTGTAATTTTAAAAAGTTACAGGCATTTTTTTTAATAGACTCGAATTATTCTCTCTAAATATAATTCAAATTATTTTAGAAAAATCAAAAATGCCTACTGTGATTAAATTTTTTATTTTTCACTGACTATCTCGGTGAACGAAGTAAAAGAACAAACTATTGTTATGCATTAANGAAGAAGATAACTTGTTTGAGTACACTTCAAATCTGTGTAAAATGATAACGGAAATGGACCAGTGATTGCATCTTTATTGTTTAGATAGTGACATAGATAAATCCGACTGTTGGCAGCGAATTGTAAACAAATATTTTTAGAGGAAAACGTTCGGAGTAATTTTAATGAATTGGAGAAAATCAGCTTCAAGTGTATAAAAACGTTAGGAAAAAAAAATGCTTACAAACAACGTTTTCTATTTGAAAATAACAGCATTCCAGATAGATTTAGCAGAGATTTTATGATTTGGAAGACTATAACATGAACTAAAATTCAAAAATTTAAATGAATTTTAATGTTGAAATTATGAATTAAATCCCTCACTTTGCTGTTTTAATTTTTTTTTATTCCATATCTAGTGTAGTTGTTTTCAAATGGCAATTTAAACCAATAACAATTAAATTTATATTTATTTAGAGTTCATTTTGCTGATCATGTTTAAAAGTAAATTCAGATAATAAAAAATTAAATTGAGTTTTAAAGGGCACACAAAAATTAGGAAACTGTTTATGAAATATTCTGCTTCAATGGGCAAAAAAAAAAAAAAATGTTTAAAGATGTGGCAAGAATTAAGAATCTTAATAAGATTGACAAACTAAATGCTTTATACGACTAAAACATGTTTTTGAAACTAACACTTTTAATATTTCTTGAACGTCAAAAATTTATTTTCAAATTCTCAATTGATACGTTAATTAAAAATAATCAATTGATACGGTAATTTCGTTGAGTTCGGTGAAACATAAATTTGTATGTTACAGCGAAAATAATAAATAATAAAATTAATAATAACTAAATAAATCAGCATATTTCCCACAAACTACATTAATTTTTAAATAAAATGGAAGCTATTTTCCCACTTATGATTTGTGTGGTAATCTACAAATATAAATAACTGCAAAAAATACGAAAAAAAAGCACAGATAAACCAATAAATAAAATCAAAGGCTTTGCTTATATAAATGTGGATAACAAAGGTTAGTGTGAATGAAGTAAAGGTGCCAATACCTGAAAGCTGTTTTCCCATGTCCGCTGCCTTCTTTCATTTGCTCCTTTTTCATCTTGTTTGCTTATAATTATAAACACAAAATTTATAAATTAGTTGCTTTATAAGCATAGAAGCTAAAGTTTATGATTAATTTCTTATAGTAGGTAAAATTTTAAAAATCTCACTCCTTCCCACCAAAAAAGAAACGAAAGAAAAAACATTGACTTTAAGCAAGTTAATTTTACTCAATAAGTTAAATTAATTTCTATCTATAAATCAATCTTATCTCAAAATTGTAACATCTAGAAAAAAATGGCTTTATTAAGGATAAAAAACTTAGTATGCAAAAACTATACATTTTGAATGTATACTCATATTTTATTAGCTCTTTATTTCTAATGTTGAGTATGAAAGTTAAAAGAACGTTTCAGGGTGCCTATTTTTTATTACGTAAAATCACTTTTATAAGAAGTTTCTTTCGTATTAAATTTCGTATAAAATTACGTTAATACAGCGAGCAATGTTCATTATGAGTATAAAATTAAATAATGTAATTGTTGACGTAAGCAATAACATTAAAGCCCAAATTAAATTAAATTAGTACTATTAGAAAGTTATTTTTGGTTACTTATGTTCTTATGTTGGTTTTAATGCGATTCTAGATGCGATTCAATGATCCATCATTCAATGATCCATCATTCAATAATCCCTCATTCAACGATACATCAAATGTTCATGGTTTTTGATATGCCAAAAAATTTCCATCATTTCACGCTAGACAATATTGCTTTAATATTATTAAGGTTGACCATCAAGAAACGTTTGGTTTACAAGGGCCAACAAAATTTTTATATTTCACAATGGAAGATTTTGTTTCACAACTATAATGATCAATCAACCATTAAAAGCTGCTCAATACTGTTGGATCAACAACACACTAATTATATATTACCTAGATAATTCACCGGAACCAGTTCGGATTAGCTGAAATTTCGATTAGATTGATCTGCACGCAAGTTTTGACCAATCCCAAAATCGTGAAAATTGTGTCTTCCACTTATGTTACATCGCGATTCTGAGGTAATTCAGCTATAAGTTTTTGCTTTCGATACTATATCGTTACCCACATGGAAGCGAATCGTGTATTTATCACTTTCTGACATTGCATCACATTGCATCAAACATACACGTAGTCCATACTTTTCGTGATGCTTTATCGCGATTCATATTCATGTCACAGTTGAATGATAATATTTTGGATTTAAGAGTGAGGAGCAAATCTTTTCAGACATAAACTATATCACGCCTTACATGATTTTCGAATTTATACATTTGAACTCGAGATATTGTGATTTATTTTATAGCCGATTTTCCACTCCGCGATCTACATTTCAATTACAATCTATGTTTGTCTTTCTATTTTATTATTGACCAAGTAGTTACAGTTTCGTATAAGTAATGGATAGTTTTATAAAAATTTCTCAATTCATTTTCAATTTTGGGAAAGTACAAGTTATGACTAATCTCGGATTGCCAGAATTTAGATATGTGGGGTGATACTATAGGTTTATATGAGGCCATTCAAATATTATGTATGCATGTTATTGGCAATTTTGGACTGTTTTAAATAGGCAAAAATAGGCAGTCGAAAATAGGCAAACTACAAACCCTCTCCTATGCTAACGTAAAAAATCACATCACATAAATCCCCCCTCCCCCCTTTATTGACTGCTTTAATCCAATTATTTGAAATTTAGAGTTAAATTCAAATAAATAAATGTTAATCCGCATGAAGCAAAACTTACACTTTAATTTATTTTATAAAATTCTGAAACTCCTCGAAGAAAAATTTTCTTCTAACTTTTCCTTTTCCCAAATTTAACTTAAATTTCAAATTTGAAATTTTTCTATGAGTTACTTCCTCGAATTTTGATACAGTTTTGCTACAGTGTTGTATTTTTTATTTATTTATTTTTTTCATTTAAAAAAAATTGAAAATAAAGTGATTTCTGGGTTTTAGGAACGCGTTGCTCGTACTCTCCCATTTGTCCCAAATATAAGGCAATCACCCCTTCCTTTTACCTTGTACTATTATGCATACTTGGTGCTTATGTATTATTTGAACAATCCCTATCATTTAAAAATTAATATGTTTCATTATTATTAAAAGTTTCTGCCCGTACATTGATGACCTAAAAAAATCCGTGAAAATGCCCTCGAGAATAGGAAAATATTTCCCTAAAAGCATCACAAAATGCCCTTAAGAATTCTTTTTAATTAAACAAAAATTCATTTCTTCAAAAATTTCTCATAACATATAATGACATTAAATCAGGAAACATTGAGATGTTTTTTTTATTTAAGTTTGAAACTAATGTTACATGAAAAAATAATAAAAGACTAATGAAAAGAAAACTGTTTTTTTATGTATCTACAGTGATTTACACTTCAAAACCTGAATTCTGTGAAGTGAAATTAGAATTCTTTGGATTATTAAATGCTTTTTGATATTTTTAAATGGTAAAGAATGTCTTTTGTTCGAAAGTAAATTTTTATATCTGGAAAAGCTTCTTTCAATATCTACGGATATTATAGGTGCATATTTGCACTAATAATATCTTCAATTCCGTTACAACGTTATATCTTCAATTGCAATTCTTTTGTCTTTGTTTCCTCTCTAGCACACCCAAAATCTTCAGAAGCTATTTCTGTTTACTGTCCCTATTAATAGTTCCTTTCAACGGTGGACAATGGTCAGCTTTTCAGAAAAACTGTAATGGATTAAATAGTAAAACTCAGTTAAAATGTGTGAAAGTTATAAGAATGAGCTAATACTTCTGAGCACTTAAAAAAAAAGCCCTAAAATTAAAAAAGGAAATATACTCAAATAATGTCTTAAAAAATAATAAAAAAGAGCCCAAAGATATATTAAAATGCAAAAAAATTTCCTATAAGTGCAAAAAAATCCGAAAATGCTAAAAAAATACGAAAAATGCTGAAAAAAAAAGGCAATTATTATTAAAATTTGAATATCAGTTATAATAAATTTTGTCTTACAGAGTATTCAAATGAAACTACAAGCATCTTTTTCAGATTGCGTTCTAAGAGATTTAGATAAATGAATATGCCTTATAATCGATTCTAGGATAAATTAAAATTTCTAACAACTACAGCATATGGCATCTTCACAAGCTAAACTTTCCTCCACAATAAAACTTTAATTACACGATTATCATTCTACTCAGTGCAATAGCAACTTTTATTTATTGAACCTTCTTATCTCGAGTGATGATAGTTGATTGAAAATAAAACATTTCTACGAAATCAATTTCGGCGAAGTCAAGAGCACAAGTACCTTTTCCGGCGCGGAACTCTTTGATGGTATATCTGCACGTTCCTCACATACTAATCGGGCACAGATGTTCGAGGAGCATAAAATTACCCCCCAAGAATCATAACTCAGAATTAGCCATCTTGGCGACATTGTTGCAAAACAGGTGGAAAACGGAACCCATTCGATACCTGAAGGTGCCGAAATAATAATAGGGTTGAGAAGTGTGACCATCTTTAGTCACAGCCGACTACGGTTACTACCTTTCGATTAAAAATCTTTTTGGCGATCCATTTATAACTTTTTGCGTCGAAAAAAAAGGGGGCGTTGAATATTTTACGAGTTTGGGACTGTTGGCGTTAAACTGAAGTGTAAATGACTTCCGATCGCCAACTGAAAATTGTACCTAATGGCGGGATGTGTGTGAAACGTGATGAGAATGTGTGAAATTTATAATCATAAATTGTCATTTAATAAGCTTTAAAAAATACATTGGCGTTAAATGCAATTCTGTGTCTTTGCAAATGCAGGAAATGGTATGCTATAGCGACTACTAAGAGTGAATCATTGAGCGTGACAGTGAAAATATCGAACTTTTATTGCCGCATCTTCCATGGACTTCTTAATTTATTACTTTCCCCTGTCATTAGTTCTACATTGTTCTTATTAAATTACTATACGAATCTGTAATTTTCAATTTATATACTCTTTATATATCATTTATTTACTTTTCTTATTCGTTTATTTCTTTCTCGTCACATTTACAAGAATTTACTCATCCGTTTTCATCTCGAGTGATGATAGTTGAACTGGTATTCTTGATTATAGTTCGAGAAATATCGAGTGATGATGTTTCTCAAACTATTCGAGAATATTATTTCCCGTCATTTGAAGCTGGCATTTAAGAGAAATATTTGAAGCAAGAAGATGAAATGATCTGTAATTATGTATATGTTACTGTGAATGACCGAAATTGGTAGTTGCTGACTTCCACCTGGGAATGTTGACAATCACATAGTCGCTTAGGTCGCCACTGCCCGGTATACATTTGCCCAGTATGCCCTACATAAAACATTTTTTAAGGTCAAGTGCCACTGCCCAGTACGTATTTAACCGGTAATCCGAACACTAATGTTTCTCCTAATCTATCTTCGGCAGATATTAAAATATCGAATAAATCTAATAATATCAACGAATAAATTAATATCGAATTGGATATACAAATATTTCGGACATTTACAGCTTTGCACTTTGATGCAACTTTGCACTAAATTTTTTAATTACTTTTTATTGCCGTCAGTTAAATGATTGAAGTGCTGTCTGTTTAAAGTGCTAAATTTTATGATTTTCATAATTTTCATAATTGCGTAATGCACTGTAAAAATTTAATAAGTGTGGGCACTCAGGGTGACATTGCTTTTCACCGTAAAATACATATTTACCGTAAAGTTTCATGGAACAAAAAATTTGGTAAACCATAATTTTTCAGTAATATTTTACCGTACAATAACTGTAATGAAATGAATGTTTCTGATAAAATTACGGTATAAAGTTTTACGTTAAAAATTAATTTTACGGATGCTACATTCATAGTGGCCGTACTTTTTATTGTAATTTAATCTGGAACTTATTACATTGCGGTTAAGTAAGGTGATGGAATTTTTATATAATTAAGAACACGGGAAAACTATGGACAGTTATAAATTTTTTACTGTGTTCCGATCAATTGTGCTTAAATTTTTAAGTTTATAATGCTAGACACTGTATTTAAATTGCGTTTCAACTTTTGTAAGAAAAACTTATACTGATTAGTTGTATTATTAATCTATCAAATTGAGAAGTACTGAATTATTTATACATTTATCTCATTAAAAGCATTCATTTATCTCATTTTTTTTTCTTGCAAATGATAAAAAAGTTTATCGCAAGTTTCTTGCGTTTTTTTATAACTATCTGGAAATTCCAAATAAATAATAGAAACTATTTGTAAAATTTTTCTGCATGATAAAAAAGTGAATCAGCCTAGTTTTAAAAATAGTCAAATTATTACTGCATTTTCAATTGAATGGCTTAACTTTTCTGATTCGAACCATTATAAAAATTAGAGCTCACATAAAAAAATGTCAAGTAGTTATTTTTTTTAAAAAATAATAATTTCAAATCATACAACGTCAAATTAAAAATATATCGTACTCTGATAATACTTTTCTTTTATAGGAAATATCGCAGCTCAGAATAGTTTGGTTTGAAAATTATGGACACTTTTAGGAAAAAGTTTGTGGACACGATGCTTTACCTGATCAGTTCGCAAGTCATCACAGGTTAAAAATAATCGTTTACCAGATGGAGTTTACCACATCAGTTTACCGGATGGATGATGCATTGACAGTTAATCTTTTCTTTTATTTATACATTATTCTTTCATTTAAAGATTATTATAATAATTTTATGAAATTCGTTTGATTGTCCCATCAACTAGTTTGTCATGTTTATTTTTTATTTACAACTCTGTTAGTTAATTTGAACCTTTTTTCTGTGAGGACAGATTATTAATAATAATTTTGTTATTAAAAAGATATTTTGTCTACTTTGATATTTGAGAACAAAGGGTATTTTGTTTGTATTCATTAATCTATTTATTTTTGTCAATACATTCTTTTTTCATGAGTGAACATCTTAAGGTTTCTTACTTAATTGATCACCTCCTTAATAATTGTTCTAAGGTTTTATTATGAAGCAATTTTTAAAAAAAATATTGCCAAAAGTTACTTTAGACACTTGTTAGTTATGCATTGGTGTAATGCATTTTTGTTAATTGTAATCGTTTAAAATCGCTATTGGATTACAACCAAGTTTTGCATTTTCGATGATTTCAAAACAATGCTTGTTTTAAAATAAATGAAAAAGTCTCTTTTCATAATTTGTCAAAATAAAATAATAGCGTTGTACTTCGTTTTCCAATATTATTAATAATATAATCAAACTTTAAATTAGGTTAAGTTTTATTTTTTGGATTTAGGAGAGAAAAAAGAATCTCAATTTCTAGAACTTCAATTTGCTTCAGAGGAATTCTTGATTAAAAAAGTTATTTAATTAAATTGTGCAATTCACATTTTTAAAAGAAGGAATGTAATTAGTTTAAAAATCGCTAATTACTAGAAACAGAGCTGCCGTACATTATATTTTTTACAAGGTTTTTTTCTTACAAGCAAATGGCAATTACTGTAATAGATTAAAGAAAAATTTAATTAAAGCAAAAAATTTCCTCGCATGAAGCAGCAACATTTTTATTAATTAATTTTTTATTCGACAATCAAGCGTAAGATAATTTGATTAGGAAACTTTTTATAAAACTCCGAAGCAAAAAAAAAGTTCTTTTCTTGTTTCATTTAACGTTTTTTTTCTTTCCTCCTTTCTAATTCTTTTTTTTCTCCCTGTTTTTACAGTACAAAAGAATGCTTCAGAAGAAAAGCAGAAAAAAAAGAAAAAAAGAAAACTAGTCCTGAAGAAATCTTGAGGCGAAAAGACAGAGTAGTGATTTCAATCTAATTCTGGCGTCTTTTTACTCTTGCAGGAATTTCGAGTTGGCGACAGTTCTGTTTGGGGCCCGGCTATTGTAAAAGTTGGATCTTTCGTCAAAGAGCGGTCTGTCGCCAGAAACATTCTCTCTTTTCTTTTTTGGCGCTGAATTGGGTCAACAGCTTCAACGTCTTCTTGGGGACACTGCCAGATGGCAATCAATGATAGGCATTAAGTTTTACAACACAAAAGAATGTGAACAAAATCAAGAGGAGTAAGGTAAGAACAAAAGAGATACGAAAAATGCCAAAACTTCCAATTGCGTACAGTTCTTCGCATTCAATTGGAATGAACGAGAACAATTCCAATCTCAGAACTAATTAAATTAGAGACTGTTAATAAATTGTCATTAATTTAGGGTACTTTTTCAATTGTGTATCATTAATTTATGAACGCGAACTAATTATAATTACACAACTCGTAATAACTAGGAAAATGAATAAATTCATTTCAATTGTTTAATTTATTGACGGTTTAAATATTAAATATATAACGGGAATGGAACATTAGCTATTTATCCGACTTTAAAGCAATTGATTAATTGCCTCTTTAAACGTATCGTGCTTTGGGAAATTATTTTTCGGTAGAAATCAATATATTTTCTGTTATTTGAAATAAGGACTATAAATAATATAAAACAAGAACTATCTGAAAATCACACTATCGCAAACCATTTTTATATATTTCTCTTTAGAAACAAAGGAAAGCACTGTTTCACAGTATGAATTCAGAACAAAATATTTATAGTCTTAATCTTTTAGGTTTTAAGGAGCTTATTTTGAAAATAATGGATAAGATTATAGCAGCTTTTGGTTGTTGTCATAAATGATGTACTTAAGCAGTAATTTGTTTATTGGTTCTAATCAAAAGGAGTTTAAATTTTTTTTCTAAATATTATCTTACCAACAATAAAATCATATACAGTAAACTCTCTTTTTAATTTTGTTTGTTATTGAGGTAAAATATAATGTTACTTATTTCTTTATCATTTTATAAATTAAAATAATAATAAAGTTACAGCACATTTAAATTCATACAGCACATTTTACAGAAACTATTAGAATCTGTAATAGTTTCTTATTACAGTTTCTAATAGTTTCTGTAAAACTATTAACTTTCTATCAGAGATGTATCTATTAGAGTCCAAACACTTCGTCGGGGCCGGGTACCTGATAAAAATTTTTGCTAGTTATCCAGCCGGTTCTAAGTACCCGGTAAAATTTGAATTTATTACCCAGTTGGTTTCAAATATCCGGGGTACCATATAATTATACTATACAATTTACTATATAACTTTCTATATAATTTTCTATACAAACAATATAATTTTCTATAGAACAAATATTTAGAATTGTAGTTTAAAGGAAATTTCTTACTTGCCTATATAAGTAAAAAATTTATTTTTTAAACTAAATTTAAAAGCAGAGTCTTTAAAATAATTTAGAGATTGCTGCTCGGATGTAGAATGATTAGCGTAAAACTTCTTTACTAAGAAGTAGACTTAGGCTTTACTAAGTAAAGACATCAACTAATAGTGGACTTAATAATAAATTAATTCTTCATTTGATTTATTTAAATTGTGAATAGTATAATGTAACTTCTGCTAAACGTATGATATTTTAGAAATATTTCAACAAAATGACAATATATTAAATGAAAAATGTTTTAACTCTCAAGGATCAGTTTTTTTTTATCGTCCTATAACTGTAACGTAATTTACGTGCAATTATCCTTACCTTTACAGAGTTTCCTAAACTTTTAGATTTTATTTTATGAACAATGTTAAACTGAAGATTCATTTAAGTCTTCCAGCATTCTAATTCTTCAAAAACCTATCATTTCTTATCTCCCTCTCCACGGACCCTACAGGCTATCATTACACCGTCCGAGCCTTAATCTTGTAGCGTCCACTATATAAAAGAGAGGTGACCACAGATGATTTAAGCAGCAAATAAGGAGCAAATTTGTCATCATGAAAAACTTATTCTGTGAAACTTACTTATATTTACGTTACACGGAGAAAAAAAAATCACGGAAATCTCTTTGGGTTAGCCCGACGGTAAAGGAACTTTAACTAGACTGGTTGGATATTGAATATATTGAGCAAGAGCGAAGGAAACAAGCTTTCTATCTAAAATTTAAACCTGAGTAATTATATTTATGCATGATTCATTTCAACATAAATGTTTTGAAAATGAAATAAAAGGTTTCCAAATGAGGTATTTGTTGATATATGTAAAAATTAATAGTTTTTTTTTTCAAAATTTGTAATCGAAAAACTACTTATTTATATTTTTTGTTAAAACAATCGGATAGGTATTCTATTCGAAAATTAATTTCCAATGTTTAAGTCAGTATTAGAATAGTTAGTTAAGTTTTAGAATAATTAATGTATCATTTGTAAGAGAATACCGTTTGCAACTGTTTTATATTTCTGTAAATTGTTAAGCCTACAAACCTCTATAATAAAATCATATTATTGCATTTACTCATCTGACGAAAAACAAACTTAGTATGAGATAGAGAGGGGGTGCCAAGCTAGAGCCCTTTTTCAAAATTTGAAATTTTTCGCGAGCTGCAATTAAATGCGTATTTAAAAGGTATGCAAAAAAGATATTAAAACTTTTTTTTTACAGAAATTATATTTATTGAAAATATATAATTTATGTTCATTCGCTCAGTTTCGGATGAGTCATATTATTCTTAACTTGGATGGAAATTAAATTTGTTACAATGTATCACTTAGTCTCTCATATTTGTTGTCAGTTACTTAAAAGACACTTTGAAGCACACACGGAACAATAATAATTTTTTAAAATATAATAGCACAAAAATGAAATGGGAACCAGGGTACATTTATCGAGAGCCACAAGTAATCCTTCAAAGAGCTGCATGTGGCTCGCAAGCCGCAGGTTGCCCCCCCCCCCAGAGATAGAGTAATACACACATTGTATTTTACTGCAGTTACCCAAGGCTTTTATGATTTCATTGTGATTTTATTAACTTAAAATAAATATCAATGTAAATCCTTATTCCAGTTTTAATTTTCCTTTTATTTTACTTTTATTTTAATTTTTTTAAAAATAATTTTCAGCATAAGATTTCTTAATTTGCCTTAATTTCTGGATTTTCCCAATCAGGAACTTCTCTTTTATGACCATATTTTTCCATTCCAAAGTTTCTATTCCATTTTCCCAGAATTGAAATTCTGCACAATAGTAAAATATGTCAAGTCTAAACTAATTACTTTATCTTGATTATTAAAAAACTGATGAAATACATGGATTTTCCAAACAGCAGCTATTTTTTAATAGTTTTAAAGTAACTCCGAATATGGCTACGCCGAATATAAATTAGTGTACTGGGTGATTGACGGGTACCTGGTACATCCTTATTTATCATAATAATGTATATCAAAGTAAACTAAACTGCTTGATTTAGTGTTACTATTTATTTAACTTAGTTTTGTTAATGACGAAAAAATATACCAAGTCAAAAAATGTATAATCTTCTCAGCTTTATATGAGATATTCTTTGTTTTAAAATATTTATTGGTGATTTTGTGAATTAAATAAAAATGTAATTGTCTACTTGTTATTAATCAATTCTTATTGTAACTGACAACTATTAATAACTATGATTACAATTATATTCAAAAATTACGTTTATTTATAATCAAGACTACAATTGTAATCATGAATAATGGTTACTTGTAATTAAACTTGTGCAAAATGTAATTGATTATATGCAATCAATTGCATTTTGCTCAAATTTGCTATTTAAGCGTGTATTCGCGCTATAAACGGAAAACAAGTAATTAATGCCTGTTAATTTACGAAAAGAAATTTTTATCTGTTCCATTGTCATTTTTTAATCAGTCAACTAGGATAAATTACAATAAACATGAAAGGGTAATAAGTAATAATAGACATGAAAGAGTAATAATAGACATGAAATGGAAAAGATTTAAAAAATGTGACATGTTATGAAAAATGTTATGAAAATGAATTGTTTTCGTTTATATTTTTATTTTATCCTAAAATAAATTTCATAAAAACATTTTAGACTCGTACCCCTAAAACTTTTTTTTTAATATTCTTCTTGTACGTTTGAAAGTTAAAATATCGAGTAGATTTTTTAAAATTATAAATAATAGCATTTAAAAAAATAATAAAACAGTTGATTCTTAATAGTAAGTAAAAGTGAAAATGCAGTGCCCTTAAATGGGTTTAAAACATAATCCCATAGAGCAGATATCTGCCTTTCATTCCATTTTTAGCGAAGAGAAGACAAAGCATAATTATGCCATCCCTCACTAGTTAATTACAAGCAATAGTAAAATTAATCTACCGAAAAAGTGTCCCAAGAAACGCTTGCTTTTTATAGCAAATATAGCATAATATTGAATATTATTTCAATTTCGAACTCTGTTTGGGAATATAATTTATATACGACTAATAAAATAATAATTTTGATATTATACTTTTAATTCAGGTATATTATTTAAATTAAAATTTATTTATTTGAAGTATAAATTATTTCTTTTATGAAATAAGGGTTCTTGAAAAATATAATTTAAGTTATTTGAAGTATGTATGTTATTTAATATGTATATTAATTATATGTATTTTTAATATTGCTTGAAATTCCAGAACTCTATGACTTGTATAAATGAAACAACCCACAAGATTGTGTAAGAAAGAATTCAACTATTTTACATTTTTAAAAAGTAAATATGCATCTTTTTGTCCAGTTATTAATTTTTTTATTGTAAACTCAGTTGTTGCATTTATAAATGCTCTTTCGCAAATGCAGATAGCAAGATAAGATTGTAATTCTTCCGCCAATCTTAATGCAATGATTACATAAAAAGCTCACACTAAATTAATGTTTTAAACTAAAGTGAAATTAAAAAGAAAAAAAAAGGTTGAATAGCTTTAGATAAATAATAATTTAATAATTTTAATAAAAATTAAATGTTGCAAAAAAAAAAACCACAGTTATTTTTATTATTAAGCTGGAAATATAAATAAACTGAGCACAAAAATACCATAAATATTACTTATAATATTAGCAAAAATCACAAAGGCAGAGTATTTTACACATTAAAATATATAAAATTTTTATTTTTCAATTTTACAGTAAAACTTGTAATATAGACAAAAAAGACCTGTCGTATAACCATGAATAAATGTAAAATTTTTTTGAATAAGGTGAAAGAAAAGAGTTGAAAAAATAAAATAAAAAAATACATGACTTCCGGATTTTTCTATTTTGAACTTTTCATAATGTTCAAAATAACTTTTATGTACAAATATTTATTGACTTTATAATGTAAATAATGCATTTTTTTATTACTATAAGATTGAAATATTAAAATGGATTATTAATTTTTAGAATACGAAGAGTTTTGGAAAATGTTAAAAACAGCATGAAGAAAAGGCAGAGCTGAAGCTAACTTAATGAAAATATGAATTGTAAGTAATATTCTTGCATAAACACATTAGCACTTATAATTTCTATACATGAATTAATTTTATATTTGTATTTGCTTAGTGAAATCAAAATAAGTAAATTTGTTGATTGAATTAATTTCTGTGAAAAGTTTTTGCCGACAGAATGTTTTAAAAAATCATTATGAAAATTCATACTTTGAATATTTAAAATGTTAAATACATGACATAATATTGAATTGTATTGGCAAAATGCTCATTTTTAATGTATTATTAAACCAAATTTTTTTTTTACTTGATGCCTAGCATTCCCTAGGCTAATTGTCTCTAAAATTAACTATCAGTTATCTAGATCCATGTTGTAAACTGTTATCATTTGTCATTAATTTTATATCATTTATCATTAATTTTATAATCGATGTTGATATTATTATTATGAAACTAAATATCAATTTGATATAGATTGTTTTTCGCTGTAAAACATACTGTTTAATTAGAAAATCAATTACTTTCTTCGTCTTTTTTAATTTTAAGTGCGATATATTAATACAGCAGAATAAAAATTATCTTGACTAGCATACTAGGTAGTAAATCATTTAATATGTATCACAATGCATTTACCATTACGTTTCTCAAAAATATGCAATGACATATTGTTTTTATTATGTATTAATTTTTATTATGACATTAAAAAAGGACATTAAATTGGCATGAATAAAAGTTAATTAAACTTAGCATGTATTTATTTATTCAGTTGTTTTAACACGTAATTTACTAAAAATAAACCAAGAAAAATGTTCGTTTGAACAATTGCAGAAATATAACATTCATGATAAAGAAATTGTAAAAAAGAAAAAGGAAAACATAAGGAAAAATGAGCGGAGTAATATTGAGTCATTAAAGGAGTAATATTGAGATTTCCTAAAGCGAAATATATTTAAACTACGTGAAAAAATTACCATACTTTATACAGTTTGCGAAATTCATTAATTCCTCTACCAATTTATCCATTATTTTTCACAAACTTCAGACAAGTACAAGTTAAATTAATGTAAAATTAGACAAATTCAGAATTATAATATGCTTGTGAATATTTTTTCTACCATTCGATTGTGCAAAAAAGGAAGTTATATCATGTTCAAATATCTTTCGACACGAAAATATGCTGTTAATTTTATTTATTAATTTAAGTTCGACACTCAAATTTTTGTTAAATTGCAATTGTCATTAATAATAATTTATATTAAATACATATTAAACAATAAGAAGCCATTACAAATAATCTCGTGTAAATCTTCCTTGCCCGCAATTTATAGAAGAGAAAGTTAATAGTTTTTCTGCAAATTTTGAGATGCAAATGAATTAAAAATATACCCTTCTTGATTAGACATTAAAATAACTGTACAATATTCCACTGAAACATAATTTGTATCGAATACTTAAAAATAAAATGTAATGAATTATACTTAAATATGAATCACCCTAAGTTATATTTAAATATGAATTGCACTAAATTATAACTAGTATATTATTCTGATCATATCATAATCAAATCATATCAAATATCATAATCTTATAAAGACGAAATCTTGAAAAATCTAAAATTTGTTCCTATATAAATATTACTAACTTTTAACTGTTGATATTTCAAAATAAATTGCGTTATTATTATAAATTATGTGAATGTGCTGACTAAAAATAATTTGTATTTTATTAAACTTTTCAAAAATTGATTTATAGCTTCATTCTTATAAAATAATGGTTAACGTTTGTATACATAGTGTCTTTACTGTAATATATTTCACAGATATAATATGTATTTACCATATTTTTAGTGTATACGAAGATTGTTACACTGTTACACCTTTCTTATATCTTTTTCTTTCGACGTATTATTCCATTGGGTATTATTCCATTCTATGTTCAAATTGGGAGTTATGTATGATTCAAAATTTCCGATAGTAAAACAGGCCATGTTGTATGCTAATATTACATAATTTAATATCGGAAAGTTCATAATCATATAATAATCTACTCTGAAATACTTAAATAAAATCGAGGAATGTGTTCAAAATGTTATTCGTAAAAACTGACAAAATTTAAATTATAGTAATTTATAAAAATACAAGTTTAAGTTATGATTTGTGAAGATATCAATGAGTTAAATAAAAAATAATAAGTTACGGAAAATAAAAATTTGTAGACGTTGATTTGCTTAGATATTCGTTAAAACTTCCATTTATGCAAAACAATATTTTGATATTGATATAACTATGTAGAAACAAAGCAGCAATGTAAGAAAAGAATGATATTTATTAACAATTTTGATACAAAATTTGATGGAAAAAAAAACTTTGAAAATTTTTTTACACCTGAATATGCATTACTGACAATCTGGGTCGCTTTGCTGACATTTTGCACCGACAATATGTTTATCTTTTGTACTTTTTATTTTTGGCAAGTCTTTTACTTTACTGCCCACTATGCTTTACTGACAATATTTTTGTTAGAATATTTTAGAGGAATCAAAATGTAAAATTAATTAATTCAAAAAATTTTAGAAATTAAAATTTAGCAATCAGTTTTTTAATATGACAAATTCTTTAATTATAATTTTCACAAAAATGTGGACAGAGTTAAAAAGTGAAACATTGATGTTTTGTGTTAAGAAGCAACACTTTAACAATTTTAACCATATAAGAATTAAGATGTTAGTTAAATACACACTTCATTCGCAAGTGTCAATATTATTATTTGTTCAACTTTACTTTAAAAAAAATGATTAATTATTTTTTATTTTAGCAAACATTTTAGTTAAATATTATTTATCTTTTAATAACCAATATATGAAGCTAAACCTCTATACATTTGAAATTATAAACAAAATTTAAATAGACAAAATAATACCTATCTGTGTTTAAATGTATTGCACAATTTTAAACTACATTTATTATCCAATAATATTAAAAAGTAGCATCTAAATTTGCATCTAAAGTTATGGTATACAAACTATGGCAAAAATGTTAATAAATGCAGGAAAAAACTAACGAACGTTTTGGTTTAAATGTTTACATTTTTTAAAAAATTCGTGCAATTTGTGCTAAAAATGGTGAAATTCCAATGTTAAAATTTTTTATTTTATTTAATAATTCTGAAACCTTAAGATATTAATTCATGTCTCATCACTTTACGATATTAAAACTTATACATTACAGCTAACGGATGAATTTGAATTTAATAATTCAATAATTCAACAAAATTCGATAAATATACAAAGTTGTTTGTTTCTAAAACTGGAAATATTTAATGTGTTAAAAATTGTTGTTCTACACAGCTATTGATATTGCATTTTTTAAGATAGCACATTGTTAGTCTAAAACAAACAAATATTAATAATAGATGCAATTGATGAAAGTAATTTTAAATTATTTGAAAAAAGACAAATTTAGCTGTTAAAACTTAATCTATTTGGAATAAATAACTAGTGAAAAAATTTAATGTGCCAAAATTGGTGTTTTATTATTTTTATAATAATAGTTGGAGTTTTTAAGATTGTTCTTAACTTGAACAAGTGATTTTAGCAAATGTTATTTTTATGAAAGAGACAAAACTATAACAATGAAATAAAATTTATTTAAAAGTTTTTAGCGAATTATTGTTAAGTTATGGTTTAACTCCTAATAATATATTCATCTGAAGAATAAGACATTTAATGAACCTTATTTTTTAGTTTACAATGTACTACTAATAATAAAATAAGTAAATTTAAAACCAATTTTTGTCATATCACCTAAATATACCAAATAATAAGATTAAAACAAGTTTATTTCAAAAACTGCAATGTTTAAACTAAATAATTAACTCTGCGAAATTGGAAACAAAACAAAAATCTAATACAATAAAAAATCATTAATCCTGTATTTATCATTTAATAGACAGCGGAAGAAAAATTATTTATCTAAAATCAGGAATAGGTATTGTTACAATTAATTCCTATGAAATTTTAAGCGAACTATAAGGTAACATAGTAATTTCTTTTAAAATTATAGTGATAAAATCCAAAAAATTCTCTTAAGTTATGCACACCAATTATTTGTACTAAAATATTTTGATTTGCTTTTTAAAACGTGTTTCAGGCATTTATAATAAGCATATGACAGCAATCTTTTTATTTTTTTGCTTGAGAAATGGCTGATTCATAAAAACAGTTATTCTCGAACTTCTATTTGTTTTTATTATAACTGTTGATCATCTAACTATTGTTTCCTAGTAACATAGTAAATAATTGATGTAATTTCATAAACTTCTGATTATTTATTTTGTTATAAACGGAATAAGTTAATTTGTAATGCTTTTTACAGTTGAAAAATTCGTAAAACATGAAATTCCTACATCAAAACATAATTTTTACAGACCGCATGAAAAATAAGGATTTTTTATTTGATAAAAATGATTTGGATCATAAAATTTAGTTTGAGATATTGAAATATAAGAAACGTCATATTTTTGTTTTCAGAAATATACGATTCATCTATTTATACTATACACTAATAAAATTCTTTTTAAGAATAAGAAATTACACTGTTGATCATTCAGGAATTATTAAGAAATAAAATTTCTCATTTACTTCAATAATAATACCATGCTTTAAATAGCTTTCAAGCAAAACATTCAACAAAGATTGATTTAAATGTATGAACTTAAGATACAATAATTTCAATAGTAAATATATGAACTTAATAAACAGTTATTTCAGTAAACATATGAACTTAATAAACAATAAATTCTGATCGGATATTGTTACACAAAATACGTCATTAATTATGTTTTGTAGTTTCTTAATATGAATCATAAGTTATTTATATAGTTTGTATGGGTGTTCCTTTTTACACAAAATATATCATTAGATATGTTGTATAGCTTCTAATAGACTAATTTTTCCCAAATAATATACATCATTAGTTACGTTTTATACTTCGTTATAGAGTTTTATTTCATACATAAAATTAATAATTAGAAACTATATATAGTTCCTTATGAAATTATTTTAGCACAAGTAATATACATTATTAGAATTATTTTATAGTTTCAATTATTTTTTATACAAAATGAAATCATTATTTGATTTATATATTTTTTAATAGAGTCATTTTTACACAAGTAAAATAAATCATGCTTCTAATCACACGAGCCTCTAATAGAGTAATTTTTACACAAATAAAATGCAACATGAGCTATTTACAGTTCTTAATAGTTATTTTTATACACATAAAATGACATAAATGAGTCTTGTTTTTTTAGTTTCTAACGGAGTTATTTTCACACAAATAAAATATATCATTATTTATTTTTTAATGGTTTCAAATAGAGTTAGTTTCACACAAATAAAATACAAATACCAAATAGGTCAATGTTATTATAGCTATTTATACAAAAATTGGATTGTTTAAAATGAAATCAAACTTGAAGCACGTGATATATTTAGAGCATTCATACTTGGCTTTTAAACAACAATTTTGCTGTAACATATCTATCGAAGGCTATACAGTATAAACTTTACGATCAATAAAATAGGTATATAGTTTTTTAATAAAGGGAAAAACAGCCCATAACGGAAAGTGGCTTCATCCTAACCTTTTAACACAGGCAATATCATAAAATGGTTGCCAAGCAGGGCCTGTCAAAGAAAAGACTTATGGTTGCTATGGGCGTCACTGAATACTTTATGAGGAGGCGGGAATCATTTGCTTTCCCCCCTCGTAAGTAACCAACCACTGCTAGTAGCTGATTTATATGTCAGCTTTTGCTTTAAGATATAAAGATTTTCTCTTTAGCGTGGGGAGGGGGAATTCCTGACAGATTATTTATTTCTTTTTTTATTATCAGTTAAATTAGAGATTAATAAAAGAAAAACCAGGAAAAGCATATAGATAAGTTTTTTTTATGTGAATAATTAATAATCTCATCTGGTTTAAAATAAATAAATTAATATGATGTGGTTGTGTTGCTGTTAAAAATAAGTTTTACTCAGAATTATTTTATTGTTATTAAAAAAAATATAAAGTAAAACTGTTTTTCTTTTTTGCTTTACATAACTAAAATATAATAAAAATAATTATTAACTGATTTACTTTAGAATATTAAGTAAAATATTCTACAATGAATTCAAGTTTTGATTATGTAACTACGCATTAAACATCTCGAATATAAATATTATACTTTAAATGAGCAATCGTAAATGCATAAATAATCACTCAGTTTGTTAATTTCGTTTTATATTTAATTAAATTCTAAAATTAATTGATGAGAAAGTAGTTTCATGAAGAAATTATTTCATGAAGAAATTAATGCAAAGCAATACAAAAATTTAAGAAAACAATGCAAGCTTATACAAAAATTTTGAAAAACAATTAATGCAAAACTATCCAAAAAATTAACAAAATAAAAACATAATTTAATAAGAGAAAAAAATAAAATTACTCAATTTAAAACAATTAATACGTGAAATTTGAAAGCAATTAAACTATTTTTTCTTTATAATCAATGATGCCAGATTAATACTTCTTGTACATTTTTTCTTCTATTTTACGTGGCAGTTTAGCTTAGTGAAAATAATTCTTTCTAAATATTTTATTAATTGATTTATCACATTCATAATAATTAACTCATAACAATATCATTCTAAGAATATTGATATAATAACTGAACATTTTTACGAAAAATAAATAAATCGAATTAAATGCAGACGTTCGTTGACATTCAAAGTTACTATAGGCTTCATTAACATATTATATGAAAGCGTGAAATATCAAATTCTGACATTTATTGGCTTCTGGTTAACTGAAATGTTAAGGTATAGAAAAATATTTATTGACAAATATTTAAATCGATTGTCAATTGAAATATTAACGTTTTAAAATTGTGGATATTAGCAATATTAATTAGTGCCTTTTTTGAATTGCTCTCCTTAATGATATTAATTGGTACTTCATTACATTTGCGGCTTTTATGGAAAATGTGTTAATAGCAGAGTTAATTTTTATGGTTTAGCACAAAAATTAGATGCTAAATTAGAGTATACTAATTGTTCAGCACGTTTTTTGTATTTATTTATTTTGATGAGAAAAAGCATGATTTTGTGATGAAATTAATTATGCTCTTATTCAGTTTAAATATTAATTAAAACTATTGTATTAACCATAAAAATTAATTGTTTATAATAATAAGTATATAGAATAAAATAGGAAAGGGAATGAAATACATTCAGTATCAACGGATTTATAGTGTAAAATTATAAAATTTTATATACAAAAAGTCTATATAAAAAATTGATGCATTTTAATTCTACATTTCAAATCATGTTCAATCCTACTGATTATCAATAAACCAATTTATAATCAGTAATTTAATGTCTTTTAAAGGCAACATATTTTTAATGCACCTTATCCCATAGCTTATAATTAACATATTTTTACATCGTAACTATTTAACAGAAAATTGTAAACATTATTGAAACAAATTTCAATAACTCTCAGAACAATTTATGAAATTTAGTTTAGTAGAATAAATAATAATAATAAAGACAAATACTTGAGCAGACATTTTTTCAACATTTAAGTAGATTTCTTTTTCTGAAAATATTAAAATATTTCTTGAAAGGCAAATTTATTCAGGCATGAAATTCAATTCCAAAATGAAAATAAAGTATTTGGTTTCAAGAGGTTTAGTTTATTATCTTAAATTCTGTAAAAAGAGTGGAAATTCGCAGCATGCCATTTTTACTACAATTTAAATGTGATTAAAACCCATCAGTTCGTGACAGGGTAAAAAAAAAAGGGGGTGGGGAGGAAAAAAACAAGTATTTCAATGCTTTCAGAAAAAAGCTTCATTTTCTTAACATTAGCAGTATTGCTTTCAACAACTTTGAAAACATCAAAATACATAATTTATTTTGACGAAATTGAAAGCGTATAACATGAGTTCTAAACAATAATAATTATTACTATTACACCCTGGTACTACATTTGATGTTGGACAATGATCTGCCTAGCAATTAAACTCCAAAGTTACCTATCTCACATTTCTGCGTTTTGATTTTCAATTGCATTTGAGCTACCTTTCTGATTTTCAAGCTCTTGCACCCTCATCTATTCATCACTATTAATCCACAAAAAAAAAAAACTTTTTAATAAGTTAATGTCGTAAAAAGAAAACTTTATTTACTTATTGATCTGAACTGTTCACCTTGAAAATAGTTGAACCATTTTCTAGTTAGGTTATCACTTTTTAATGCTTAAAATTTTTTACAGTTTTTTTTTCTTTGAACACTGGTTTTCAAAGATTTCTGCACGCAAGAAATACAAATAATTTATAAGAATTTAAGGAGGCATTTTTTATAATTTATTTTTACTTAAAAATAAATTAGTATTACGTATTTATTTAAAAAGTGGAGTGAGATCATTTGAAAAATGAACAACCTGTGTAATACTTCGCAGTGGGAATTTTCCATCAATGAACATTGATCATTAACAATTTCGCAATCGTATCATTAATTATTGAATTATACATGAAGCCACCGAAAAATGCTTTAAAATAATTTTAATGTGGATAATTAACAATTTCTTTTCTAATAATAGCTTAAAAAATTAAGAATAAAAAGCCACACGAAATATCATATAGAAATAACAACGTTAATTATTACTGTTTCGCGTATTTTATTTAAATAAAATAATATTTTACAACATAAATTTTTTATCAATTGGTAACTAGCAATTTTGTCGAATAATTAACAATAAGCATAGATTGAATTATTTACATCACTTCCCATCTTATCGACGAAGACATACAAAATAGTCATAAAATTAATCTATTGAAAATTTTTATAGATAAATATTGACAATTTCATTATCGAATTACTGGTTAATACTTCCAAGCCATGCAAAAGAGCTTATCAAAATTATTACATTAACAATCACTTATATAGTATTTAATTTCAACGATTGATTTGCTTTATCGATGTAAAATCTATAAATAATCATTGGCAATTAACAATTTCACCATCGAATAATTAATAAATATCCAAAAAATGAACCATCTACTGCAATTATCGCTTTATCACACGAAGCCATTCTTAATAAAATTACCATATTAAATACTATTTATGGCGTTTTATTTAAAACAAATTTATTTACCGGTATAAATTTTTTTTTTGCAATAATTGATAAATAGCAATTTAATTGGCGATTAAAGAGTACTAATAACTGATTATTAATGATGCCAAGGAAAAATCTCCCAAAAAATGACTATTATAAACGATATTTCAAACGTATTTTATTTCAAAAAGATTGTTAACTGATATAGAAATTTTTATATCAATAATTATACCTAATTAGCAATTATCTATTAATTGCATAATAACTAAGAATTAAATAACCGACGAACCCACAAAGAGAAAAGAAAAACTCTATTAGAATAAACCAACGAGATCTTTAATAGTAAAATAAAATAAAACATTAATGCGCTACTGGTCGCTTTCATACTAAGTACCACTACTCAACAGCTACTTAAAAAGTATTAGAAAAAGTCACGCATTCTTTAATAACATATGCTCTGACAGGTGAACATAAATTATTGAGAGGAAATGTTAACTGTTTAGAATCATCAACTCTTAAGTATCAATTAAGAGCAGGACGTTCACCCGAAGGCATTGTTATAAACTTTCATAACTGTTCATTATCTGATAATGCTATTCATCAATTTTTTATTTTCTTTACAGATATGAAACTGGAAAATTGATGGATGATAGAGAATAGGCAATTTGATGCAACACCTCAAGTGTAGGAAATTTTATTTATTTTTGCAGTAATTCAGCTATAAATTTTATTTGGTGATTGGAAATTACATGTGAACGGTTATTATTCAATTAAGAAATTCTTAAATGCTGTGATTATGAATCAATGATTATATGATGTTATTTTTTAGTTATTCAGCTATTTAATAGGTTTGAAGACATTCGCGTAGTTCTTCAGCTGTACACTTTACTGATTTGAAAATTGTCCAAGTCTCGTTATTATTCGATCAAAAAAAAATTTAATACTGTGATTATAACATTTGTGATAAATAAAGAAATATTTTAGTTCATTAATCATAATATTTTTTTTACTTACTTGTCAATAAACCATATTATCAAGAATATTTTTTAATATATATTTAGAATATACATGTTAATGTATATAGTAATTTAGAATGATATCGAATTCCGTCTAATTCTTTAATTAAAATCAAACCCATATTTATTTATTATATTATTATTATATTTATTTATTATGTTATTATTATATTTAATTATTATACTTATTTAATATATTATACTTACTTTATTACTTCAAGAACATTTTTCTAACATTTATTTTGCAAGTAAGTTACATTTTCATTCTCGAAAATATATTTTATAAAGTTATTTCATTTAAAAATCAGTCAAAAATAATTCGACTGAAGTTAATTACTTAAATAATACTGATTTTTTGATCAGATATGATACATTGTCAAGATTTTTTTTTAAATATTTAGAACTAATCAACTCACGCCACAGTGATAAAAAAAAGTACTTCGGTTAAATTGAACAATTTAAAACAAATGCTTAATCCTAGTGTACATAATCCTAGTTCAAATACTTCAAGTTATTAAAATGCTCTGTACTAATTAGCAATTTATGCCAACCGTTTAATTGATATATTTCGTATCTTCTAGTTGAAAAGCATACTCAATAATACATCGAAAATATTTTGTACATACGGAGAAAAAACTGAGGTAATAAAAACTATACGGTATTTAAACCAGTTATTTGGTAATTTTTCCGTTCATATGGTAACAGTTTGCCGGAAGCACTTGTTTTCAAAATTGTAGTTATTATTACCATGGATTTAATAAAACTGTGAAACTAAAAAATAAATTTCAATGAATTAATGGTTTTTATGCCATGGTCTATGGCATTACAATTAATACTAACATTAATAATTAATAACATAATAATTAATATAACAGTACATAACACTACCTAAACATTAATAACTAAATAATTACCAAATTTTACAATTAATACTAAAAGGGTAATAAACAACAGGATAACTTATAAACAACAGGGTAATAAATTATTAGGGGTTATTCTTAATTTTTGCAAAGATAATTACCAAACCGTTTCGGTAAAAATTACCGTGCTTTTTGCTCACATCATTTGACCATACTTTTTTTCCTTTGTGTATAATTAAATATGATGTGAATTTAGGATGCATTGAAAAAAATATATTCTTAATAAATTTAATTAAATAATGTGAACGCGATATTTAGTACAGTATGTACTTATAAATAGGTCGTGTATATATCTTAAGAATAATTTTTGGAAACATTCAATACTAGTACATATGTTGCAGTGACAAACAATTGTTAAATAAATTGCATAATTAAAGTTCAATTTTCTTCGAAAGAGAAATAAATTATTAAAGCGATATGCCATCGTTAATACACTATATTTTGATTGGTTTATTGCCTTTGTTTAGGCGCATTTTGTGAAAATTTCTGACAGAGATAAAGTTGAATAATTCAAGCATGATTCGTTTTTTTTTTCTCTTTACCTAATAAAACATTTTTTTTCTCCTTTTAGCTATTATATAAGTTTGTCAATTTAACTTTTTTTTTCATAGTTTATTATTTAATTTTTAGGATGCATAAAATTTTTGCTTTTTTTCGCATATTTAGATGAATATCCAAAGTATGGATTCAATTACGCAAAAGAATATTATGTTTGAAAAAAAATTTGATTTTATAGTCTATATAAAAATCGTTCCTCAACAAAACGTTCTAATATAACATGAAAAAAAGAAAGTTATCACAATACAATATATGTTAAATAGCTATTAAAAAAAAGATTAAATTCACTTTTTATGTTAAATTACAATGTGGATATAAAGCTGAATTTACTAAATTTATTTTCAACTGCTGCATTTTCTTCTCGTTGTTGTTTACAGAAAAAAAATTATCTCTTGTCGAAAACAAAAAAACTTTTGTAAATATATTTGCAGTGGGAATTTCTTTATTTTTTACATAAAATTACGTTTTACATAAAAACTTATCGGCAATATATTTTTAAGAATTTTGTAAACTTAAATAATAAATCTAAAACTTAAACTGACTTTTATTATTATTAATTCTACAAAACATTTGTTCTCTATTTCTACTTAAATAAACATTTTGAGAAAAGTCACTGACTAAGCTTCATTGTTTTCAAAACTTTATAAACAATTATTAATTTAATTTATCATCTCGTTTATATATTTATATTGATTTGTTATTTTTGATGGTTTTCTTTTAAATGAAAATAGATACCTAAATTTTCCGTGTTGATATTTTTGTTTCAATATCCAGGAATATGAAAAATTACTTTTTTTTTATTAAGAAAGTGCAAAAACAAAAATTATTATTTTGTATGCTGTTTGCATTTATTGAGGGAGCTTTACGTTTTTATAGCTTATATTTGTACGAAACAAAATAGCAATTGTAACTGGCAATTTTTTTTCTATTTTTAATTAATATACTGTTGAAAAATTAGATATTCGAAATTAAAAAGTGCATATCTATCACGTTCAGAGGATGGAAGGAAAAAGTTTAAATATAAAACAAAAACAGTGATATGAGCAGCAGAAAAGATTTTTTTTGCCACGTTCAGTCAGCTTAAAGTAAAAGTTGAAAGTAAATATTTTATTTTTAGTTAAAATGTTGAAATTAACGTAATGAAAGAGGTGTCGATAAACTATTTATTAATATATATTTATAAATTTATTATATAATTTGTTATTTGAAAATGTAAATTTAAAAACACTGAAAAAGTTTTCAAAAACTCTACAGCTATACCAATTCTGATTTCCTGATTAATATAATAACGCTATAACGAATTTAAAAAGTGATTATGCAAGTTTTAAAAATGCACGTGATTCTAAATAATAAATACAAATTATAAAATATTCAGTTTTGTGATAACTTTAGTTGATTGATGTCAAGAAATAACTAATTGGAAAAAGCTTTAAAATTATTTAATCATTATTTTTCACGAAAAATAAGTCACGTTTACATGTTTTCAATAGTTAAGTGAAAGTTTTTAAATGCTAACATGAGAAAATAGAAGGCTGGAATAAAAAATAATATTTGATTCTCTTATTCACGAAAGGAGTTCATATGAAATAAATTTAAAATACCTAAGAATCCTCGGAAATTTTTTTCAAATATCTAGACAAATATTTTAAAAGCTATACTAAATCCCTAATCACACACTAAAAACCTTAACTAAATTTTGATATAGCTTAGTAATAGTGAGTTATAAAAATCGAAATTTGAAATAACAAAAGAAATTGACTTCAATAAAACACCAATATCAAATTCTTGTCCTACCAAAAGAATTCATGCTGAAGGGGAAAAAAAATGAAAGTTAAAAAAAGTAAAGCTAAAAAACATCAGATAGGTCCTTCCAATTTTATTTTAACCTCTCTCAGATAAATTTTCGCTCTGACATCTATACCAAAGTAATAAGAAGGGAAAAAAAGTTCGAAAATTGGAAGAGAAAATAGAAAAGAGAACGGAGCAAATAATAAAGCAAGATGCGGTTAAGTTTTATCGCGCTGAAGTCGGGCCGGTAGCGACCGTTCATCGGCGCAGGCCATAACAGTCGCCATAAAACCGACATCTATGGCCCTGAAACGGCCTGTTGGGTGTCATCGTTTCCCCCTCATATAAAACTCTCGTCTGCCGCGGCTCTTTTGATACGGAAGGAGACATCGGAAGCGTGAGAATTTTTTGATATTTGCATACGATTGTTCCAATCAGATGGCTTGTTTTTGAAAATGATAGGTGCGATTGGAAATTTTCAAACAAAATTTTGTGAGATATCGAATGAGGAATATTTCAATAAGAAAATATAAATTTATTATTTTCTATTTAGAGTTTCATAAAAGAAATGATGCAATTGCTTCCTTTTTAAGTTGAGGAAGACAATAAATGAAACATTTTCGTACAAATGCAATGTTATTTTAATTTATTTAAAATTATTATCTTAAACTCTGTGTAGGAGAATAAAATAATTAAATTATTTTTTTCTTAAATCTATGCAGATAAAGAAAATGATGAAATTATTTTATACACAAATTCAGATAAATGAAGAAAATTATTAAATTCTTTTTCTTTTTAATTTAATTTAAGCATAGAACAGAAAGTGTCACGTATAAATGTGGTACGTGTTATTGTTATGCGTACAGCGAGAAAATGATTAATTATTTTCAACACAAATTTATATAAATGGAGAAAATTCTTGAATTATTTTCTGTTTAATTCTATCTAGGCTAGGAAAGTATCACGTATACATTTTTCGAACTTATTGTTAGGTAAGTTAAAATGTATATATCGAGAAATGTATATTTCTTAGATATGTTCCGTGGACAAAATCAAAGTATATATTTCTTTATAAGTAATTTTACAAAGGGTAATGATTTGCAATAAATTTGACTTTATTCATTTAAGCTGTAAGTTATTAAATTTGGAATACTTGGAAACAAAAATGAATTCACCTAAAACTAAAAAAAGGGAAAGAAATTGTTTATACTGTTTAATAATTATTACCAACTTCTTTCCTTTCGTATTTTATAGTTACAATTTCCTACATGCAATTTTGTAATTGTTTTTAATAAAAAAGAAAAGAATACAGTCCATTATTGGATTGAAGATATATAAAATCATAAAAGTAAGTCTAGCGATTAGATTTATTTTCATTTGAATAAAATTGACTAGAGTCTAGTGACTAGATTTATTTTCATCTGAATAAAAGTGACCAAAGTCTAGCGATTAGATTTATTTTCATCTGAATAAAATTGACTAGAGTCTAGCGATTAGATTTATTTTCATCTGAATAAAATTGACTAGATATTCTACAAAAAAATTAACTTTTTTTCTACTCAAAAACATTTATTCACATTATAAAAGAAATGGATTGAAATGCATTATTTTTATTTTGAAATAAAATTAACGTTTAACAAAAGTATTATTTCTTCGCACTTCACAAGACTAATTTCAGGATAAACACTAAAAATTCTGCTTTTCCTTTAAACATAAATAGCTGTAGTGTGCAATTTTGTCTTTGTTTTTAGAATTAGTTTAAAATTGGTTCTATTTAAATTTATCTTTATAAATATGGAAAATTTTCAATCATAAGAATAGTTGGATGAGTTAGAATAATTTAGGATGTTTCAGGATATACGTATAAGAAGATAAAGGCTGCAAAAGTTTCTGACCTTAGTTAACTGATTGATTTTACTACAAAATATTAGTTAAATAACATAATTCGAAAACGCGTAAATCTGAGAGTAAAAACCTCACTTCAGCGTTGAATGTGGTCTTGAAGCTGAATTAAAATTTTATTTACAAAATAAGCAAATCACTAATCTTCAGAATCGCCATTCATATGACAATGTATTTTACTTTGTTATACAATATGTACGTAGCTTTTTGTTATATAAATACTTATAATACAAGTTCCAATAAAGAAAACAAAAATATTTCGTTAAATCATAAATGAACTTTTTTTTTAATTACTATAACGCTTTTTGTAACTCCAAATGTTTTCGTTTAAATAATTTTTCGCTTTAATGTAATAAGATTATTTTAATGTTATTTAGTGAATGCCCTTAATAAGTTTTTAAATATTTTAATAACGCACTCTAAAGAATAGTGCCTCATAGTTAAAAACGAAAGAGTTTAGTAAAAAGCTGTTATTCATATTATATTATTTAGTGTTACATTATTAGCCGTAAAACACTTAATTATGTGTTACCTTTTTAAACAAATGTTGACTAAATGCAATTGAATGAGCCACATAAATTTTATATTTTTATTGAAACCATATAAATTTGCGTAAAAATTTAAAAAATATATGTTTCATTATTTGTTGTTTCATTATAATGCTTTAATTATGTATTCTACTTGTTACAGTATTTTAATTTATTATTTCTCTAATTATGTATATATAATTGTCTTCTCTAAACTGAAAAACAGCTATACATATTTCTTCCTTTTACAGACAATTACACTAATCATTCTACACCTTTTATGTACATATTTAAAAAAATTACAGTATTTAAAAAGAACAAAGTTTTATTTAGATCCGATCAAATTAATCAATATTATTACTATCATCAAAATTTATTTGTACTATAAACTTACTAATTAATCATATAAATATTTTATTAAATATTGAAAAGGTTGTGAAGGTTGTTACCTATTTCTAATATAAGACTCAAATGTTGGTCAATTTTTCATTTTAAATTTGTTCTATGAGCATACAGTATTACATATTTATGCTAACAATCAGTTTTAAAGTGTTTTTTAGTGTTTTAAGTCTTTTCAGATTTGTCAGTTATTATTTATGTCAATAAATTATAACGAAAAAAGTTAAAGACAATATATTCTTACAAATTTACAAACAAATATGTATGCATTCACAGTAGTAAGTAAAATTGTAGTGAATTAATATTAAATATAATACTTTTTCTGGAGTTTATACCATTGTTTAGATGAATATTTGAAATAGTAATCATAACATTATAATGAAAGCTCATTGAATTTTTATCAATGAAAATGTCCATCATTTATGATTAAACATTATTAAATATTTTATGACTCCTTGTTTTTAATTTAGCAATATCAACTCATGAATTATTACTATTTGGCTGAAAATAAAAGTTTCGTTTTCAGTTGTTATGTTTTGAACAATAAGAACAGTAAAAGTTTTTTAAATAATCTATTAATGTTTAATACTTCCCAACTATATCAATAATTGTATTATAATTGCTTGATTCATGCTAATGTACATCTGAAGAAAGTGTAGATAAAAGTAAGCAAAGCAAGGTTAAAAATTCAAATACGTTATAAAATCTAGTTTATTTGCTGCTTTTTTATGAAATTAAACAATACACTAGAGATTTGGAAGATATTTTTTTTCATATACTTGTTCTAAATAGTAAAATAAGCGAATGATAAACAAACGAATATTTTTAATAAAGATAAGTAAATTATTCCAGATATAAATCATTTCAGAACTTTGAAGTTAATCTAAAATATGTAAATATTACACAATTTTTTTTAAAATTATTTGCTGTAGTTTATGAAAAAATCAATCTAGTTTCAGATAAAAGAAAAGAAAAAAAAAGATTTTAAAATATTTGATGTAAATTATTAATTCCATACTAATAATTTCTATATAGTTATTTGTATTAATTCTAATTTCTCAATTCTCGTGATTTTAATAATTGTAGTTGAGAAACAAAAATATGTGTTTTTCATAAACCATTCCTTTTTTCAGCTATTTTATATATTAAACTAAACATGAATGTTTACGTTAAGGAATGAATAAAGCATTCTGTTTTAGATATTTAATTTTTAAGTAGATAAAAAATCAAACACTACATAAATTATTCGTTGTGTTGTTCCATTAAGCATTAAATTGCACTTAAATGCATTACCAAAATTTTTTCGGCTGTAAATGCTTGATGTTGTCAATCATTTTCAGTTCTATTATAAATATTACAAAGTATGACTAGATTTTCATGCCTTTTAATTAGTATGTTATTTTTAAATTTAATTTAAACAATTAATGCATTTCCTATAAGATGCTTAAATATAAGTTTAATAACCAAATTCTAAATTAAGAATTAAAACTACACATTAATGTTGAGGAATTTCTACCACTCAATAGGGTTAAGATTGATCATATTTTATTATTGTATTGATATTTTATCTGTTTACAGTTGAATTTCATCACCTCTTAAGTGTTATTATGGAATGTAAAACAATACTTTAATGTTTTATTATTTAGGAGTAAGCCTATGATAAAATTCAACCTTTTCTGATGATATTTAATCAAACAAATAAGAGTACAATCAAATTACTAAAAGGATAAATAAGATTATAAGTTGCATAGCTAAAAGTTCCAATAAAGTCTTTTTATCGTTGGATACCTCGATATTTTTGTTAAAATGCATTATTTTCTAATTTATTTACTCAAACCACGAACATAAACTGCATTACCCCCAGATTTGGCTTGTGTTTTTGAAACCTCTAAAAAATTGCTTTTATATTATCATGGTTTCAATACATTCAAATATGTCACTCTTTTGAAACAATTAAAGCTAATTTAAGCATAATATTATTCTAAATTCACTTAAATTTTTCTAAAATAATGATAAAAGATTTAGTATTAAGAAAATTATTAAAGTTAGCTCTGAATGTAAGTGTTATCTATGCAATATACAGTGACTTTCGTAACTTAATATTATTTTGATGATGACCTGACAAAGTATTTATAAGCATTGTAAGAAAACAGTAAGGAAAAGAAATCTTCTACATGTTCAGTAATTTTAGCTGCAACCGCCTAAAATTAAAAAGATATAAATTTTTTAAAATATTTCTGGTTTAATATTTTTTTATTATTCTCTTGCTGATTTGTATTAAATTAATAAAGCCGGTTTAATTTTATGTTTTTTGGGGTGTCTTCTGCTATAACGGTAATGATGATGCTCAATGAAAACGAATTTATCGTCACTTACCCTCTATCCTGTAGGAGTTCATTCCAAAAATTGGCAATGTCCATAGCCATTATCACACACTAAAAATTAGCAACTATGAGTGATATTTCAATAAATATTTTTTCAAGATAACGTTATGAAATTGGTTGATTTAAGATCGAAGTTGATGGCGGGCCGATGTCATGGGACAGATAAGTGAAAAATCTCATGACATGGCTATGATGATGGCTAACTACACACTGAAGGATGACGACGTTCTGGTGCATAAAGCCAATGGAATGATAGCCAAGTGCAGAAGGCATCGCAACTCTGAAGGTTCATAATGGAAGTGCGCACACGTAGGTGATCTCTACAGACTGAAGAAAAAAAAAATTCCACTGCGTCCCTCCCTTCTGCTAACTTTATCAAAATCGAAAAGAAGATGGGGATGTGGGGAGGACGAAGAAAGAAAAAAAAAGGGGGGCAATAGCAAAACAAGAAAAAGGCTTAATGTTACAGCGCCAGCGCAATATCAACATCCTCTTTCTTTCACTCCGGATAGAACGAAAACGTCTTCTTTTATAGTAATTGCGATCGTAGAAAGGAAAAGTACGTTGAATATTTGGGGAGGAGTGTAGCGAAAGTGTTGGGGGTTATTACATGCGGGGGTGGGTGTGAAAAAGAATCGGTTTATTTTCATGAAATTGGAATAATGGACGTAAAAGAGAGGTGGCGAGTGCTTTGAAATTTGTTGGCTACTTCATTTTCAGTGATATATGATTTTATTTTCTTTAGTTCAAAATAAAGGGTAGCTTACTGATTGATTATCGCAAAATATAGTTGGATTTCTTTAGAGAAATTGAATTCGTTGATTTTAGAATCATTAATTCTTTGATCAACTAAATAATTGGAGAATTTATTATAATTACTTATAGTAATTTTTCATACTTACAATTCATTTTTTAGAAAAATTTAGCTGCAATAATTCAATAATCTTATTAGAATGCTACAATTAGTTTTAAAATTCTTAAGGATTTGTGTACTAGCTGTTAAGTCTTAAAATATTCAAACCATTCTTACGTTTTCGTACTGTAATCTTAACAGTTTCATAATTTATGTCATCCTGAATGCGAATGAATAAGTCTGAATTAAAAGAAAATAAACTAAATACAGTAAGAGCTTCTGGATCATTTTAATTGCATATATTATTCCATTTTTCAGTATAACAATATTAAACAGTTGGTTGTTATGTTTAAAAATTTTCAAAAGATTATAGGAAATTCTGCAATAGGTTAGCATACTAAAAAGAGATTTAGAGATCTCTTGAAGTCTCAAATCCAAAACCCTGGCCTTTAGAGCTTAAGCCAATCACAATATTCTTTTCTATACGATATATGTGGGTGAAGTTTCATTTTTAGCTGTCTTATTTACTTTGAAACTGCTTTTCCTTGCTCAAAGATCTAAGAGTATGTTTCTTCTGTAGTATTAAATAGGCCAGAAAATAAGTAAAAAACAAATCAGAAGAAGTATCACCATCAGTACCGATTCTTCTTCCTGTAGTTTTACATCACAGACGTTACTTTCTCAGAAAAATAAGTTAAACAGCTGCAAATGACAGTTTCGATACTTTGACAAGTGCTATCATCAATGCCGAGAGAAAAAATTGTTGTTTGAATGATTGTGTGCGATCATTAATGACGGTAAATCAGAAAAATAGTTTCTAAAACATAATATCTGAACCTTAACCAAGATCATAATAATGAGTAAAATTGAAACACGGCTCCATTTAAGATGAAACAAAATAACGTGTAATGAAGTTTAGGGTGCATTATTTGCGCAATAATAAATTTCAGCTTGACATCTAAATGTTATTGCCTCAAATTCTCACTGTAAGGTTAAAATCCCTCCAAAATTTCTGACAAAGTTCTTGCCATAGTAATTGAAGTAAAGGACTGGAGAACAGTTACCTGCAAAAAGAGTGGACAGGGAAAATCTTCTAAAGAAGGCAAAGACCCACCCTCGGCCGTCACGCCACCAAAGACGATGGCAAGATATAGCACCGAAAAGATTATTCGTGACCGTTTACTACACTATCTGTTTTTTTTTAAGCGCGTTTCTTTTTATTTCTTTTCAGATTTTTGAGAAAAAAATTTCTTTTCTTATGATTTTAAAAGAATGAATTTTAAGATTCGCCAATAAAAACTACTTTAAATGTAAATACATACCCGTTTGCTAAAATAAAATCCAGTTTCTCGCACCTTTTACCACCACAAATATACAGCATCCAACATTACCACGCCATCTCCACAGCGGCAAAAGCTACTCTCAGCATTTTACAAACTAATCTTCTGAATCGCCAAACCCACCAAGCGTTATTTCGTGTGATGCAATTGAGATACCTAATAAACCAAACATAAAAAAATACACCTTTTGCGAACAGTAACTGAAAAAAAAGAAAGAAAAAATTCTTTTGATAGTAGTTTCTGAACATTGATAAATAGCCATTGGTGCTTAAGAGAGAGACCAGGTACACTTAATAATCCCAAGTGACAAGAGCACGTGCAATGCATAAGAGACACGCCAAAGGTAGGCTAACGAGCGTTCTTGAGTACCTGACAAGTGTCTAACATTCTTACATCCATCCTTTTCTTACGTCTTGCATATCTGTCTTACGTTTCATTTCCACTTTGGTTTGGCTGCAGATGAAAATCGCCAACAGCCGATTACCAAGATCCCCAAACTGAGTTCGTGACACTTTTTTCTATTAACACACTATTCATCTTCAACGATCTTCTGCTGTATCTGAAGATCTTTGACGTTTCACAAACTTACCCCAACTTCCTCTAGTTTTGTCAAAACTCTCACTCACTATTATATTCCTGTGAGCTAAGTTGAAGCAACTTTCCTTCTTTTTTTTAAAAAATGAAATTCCATACTCCTATAAATTTCAGTGCTACATTTATCTAGAGAAAGCTTAAACAATTTTATTTGCTAACTCGAAAGTTCCATGTCAAGTCTTAATTCGGCCAATGATAAATCATATTAAGTACAAAATTGGCCTGGAGTTAAACGGTACTTATTGAATTTGTTTTTAAGAAGTCTCTATTACTCTACTTAAACATAAATAACCTACACTCATGTAACCTTCTGTAACAAACTCATATTTATAGATTTAAATATTTATACTTGATGACTCGAAACTACAAAGTTTTAATCACTACGCGCTAATTTGACCAAAAATGACACAAGACAAGCACCAAAGTGATACCGCAAATTTTTAATTCGGTTCATATTTGTGCTAAATCTCTTACTGGAACCATTTTCATTAAGGTTCGATTTCATTGTTCTACATAAGTAAAAACACCTTATACATTTCGATAGCATACATTTACTATTTATAGTTGAAACTCAGTACTATATCATAACCATGGTGCATTTAATTCGATTAATGGTATCACGGGACGTGTATCAAAACGGCTCTATATTTAGTCCACTTTTAAGCTAAAAGTCTCAATTACATGACGTAAACAAAAATACTTTTTATCTCTATAAATTTCTAGGGTAAACTTTCACTTAAATAGTTTTAACTACTTATATTTCTTAACAAAGATTTACCATGAGAAAACGATGTTCGTTCCAATTTGACTAATTATCTAATACTAAATCGGCCTTGCATCTTGTTTATATTCTTGCTAAACTGCCTATTGAAATATTTTTCATGAAATTTCAATTACACTTAATGTAAACAAAGCTAGTGTCTATGGTTCGAAATTTCATAAATCCCACAACAATGGTAACTGATGCACGTAAAATCCGTTGAGTCACAAAGTCCTCCATGTTCCCATAAAAAATCTTACCTCTGGGGATACTGACCCAGGAGTTTCCTTGTCAACTGGATTGGTTCAAAATGACAAGGTTACGTAGTTGAACATTAGCAGTCGTAAACCCGAAGTTGGGTCGGCTGTTCAACAATCATTATTCCAAAAATAAATAAATAAATAAATAATAAAAAGACATTATGGCAAGAAAAAGTAACGAGGAAAAGTATTAGAGAGCTATAAAAATTGCTAACAGAATGTTTTACTTTTATTCCTTTGTAAATTTTTTCTAGATTTTTAACTTTTAAATGGATTGAATGCGTTTTTATTCACCATGATTCCGTAAATCTTTCTTACACGTATGATTTGTCTGAAAACTGTTTTTCGTGATGAGTTAAAGCTAAACTTTTAAATTTAAATGGTTGGATAAAAACTTTTTTTAATTATGATTTCATAAATTTTCTCAACAAATCATAAATTTATAAAGTTAAACAGTGTTTTTACCCATTATGAAATTCAATTTTGAATCGAATTGAATTGAATTTATATTCAAATAAAATAATATTGAAATGTAAATTAATTATAAATTCTTACAAACAGCGTCTTAACTCTGCAAAACATGAATCCAAATTCAAAATATTATTGATAATTCACTAAATGCAATAAATTAATAATAAGTTCTTTTAAGCACCACTTTGAAATATCAAGAATTGAAATTGAATTTAACAGAGAAGAAAATTAAACAAATAAAATAAATTGAAGGTGAATTCCATTTAACAACACATTTAACCTGGAAAAATTGTATATAAATTCAAGATATAATAAGTAGAAAATTCAGCAAACTAAGTATAGATGAATGGTAAATTCTTATAAACGGCAGTTTACATAGAGAAAAAGAATAGTATTTTTAAAAATGCATAACTCGCGCATTTTTTTTTACCAATTTATCAAATTAGCTATTGACGTATCACAGGAACGTAGCATTATCAGAAATATTCTTACGTTGTTCTATGACGCATGAATAAAAAATTTAATAATTATGTTTTTTCTCTCTTCAAAAGTGACATGGGGAGACTTCAGTCATATCTCACAAATGTCCACCCACATGATGAATGAATAAGGAAGTTGTTCTTAATTAGGATTCTTTGTAAAGCATAACTTCATTTCAGTTCACAAAAAGGAAAATGATTGGAAAGAAGGCGGAGTAAAAAAGTCTATAATCGGATGTCATTAATTGCTTCGTAATTAGTGACATTTTTTCGTCCATCCCATCCTATTTTTTGCTAAACTCATATTTTTTAAAATAAATAATAGATGCAAATTTTATTAGTTATGGTCACATAATGACTTATATTCTACAGCCTCAGAGGTTATTACATATTTCAAGAAAATGCGTAATTTTTTCTCTTCAAATTGAATCTGCAACAAAATGAATATAACACTGCGCAAATAAAATGAAATATTTTAGAATATGAATTAATTTTTTTTTATTCATTAGCAAATTAATTGATTTGATTGATTTAAAAGAGATTTAATTTGGTGTAGCTATTTAAAGCTCAGCATTAAAACAGAAAAAAAAAACTGAATCCTAAAGGGATTTTTTTTTAATGTTTTCTATGAGTTCTAAGATAGTTTTAAATGACAATGATAGTTTTTTTTTAAATTTTAAATAATATTACACCTTTATATACAATTGTACATTGAGACAAAAATCGTCATTTAATCTAATTTTATATTATGATAGCTATATATACAATTATTTAATATATATATAATATTTGAAAAGAAATTAAGCAGGTTATGGAAGAGATTTATAAAAATTCTGCATTTATAAATATGCCCCTTTTTCAGATAGAGGAAAGTAAAAAGATGTTTCTGTTTGAATTTTCTCTAAAAAAAATTAAACAGCGTGTTGCGAAGTGAATTTCCTATTGTAGCAGAAACTTTTGTATTAAATTGCCAATAATGTAAAGTACTGAATTTTGTTCCGTTGTAGTTCAAATATTATTTCAGAGAAACTGAAGAGTAAAAAAGTATTGCCGAATTCAATGAAAAAAAGTACTCAATGATTTATTAAAGAAAAAAAAATGCTTTTACAACGCTGTAAGAATAATGTAATAAATTGTCTTTATTTCTTTCAAATACTTATTATATAATATATATCTTTAAATGTTATTAACCATTAATTATAATTATTATTATTATTACAGTTTTATAAGGAGACCTGAATACTTCTGGTAAATGATGACTAAAATAGATACACCTTAAGTTAGCATTTGAAAGGGCGATAAAGTAAGTAAATTAACATAATTATTTTAATTATATGTCTGTATGTATTAATTGCTAGCAGATGATTATATGCAATTTCTAGCAGAATCTTGAACATGTAAATTAAAACACCCACTTTAGGTCACCAACAGCGCCATTTTTAAAAATAAAGCAGAAATCAATTATTAATTCATTTATTGTTAATTCATTCATTTATGCTATATAAATCCATTTAAAAAAATAATTGCGATAATTTGCTAAATTAGTTTATCATACTTTTTTTTTTTTAAGTAAATTACTGATGTCATTATTTGACTTTGCAATTTTATTTGATGCATGTTATTTGATACATGCTGGTAGCTTTTTTTAAAATACTTGGCTTTGTTGATTGATTGATTTAAATTTAAAAATAAAATACAAACATGGGTCTAATAGCTGTTTTTCTTTATTTCTTCATTATGTTTTTGATTAATTAAATTAATTATTCTTAACATAGTCTTAAATAAGAAATATTTAAAGAAACTAATAAAAAGGGATAACTCATGCAATGGAAAAAAGTAAAATGACATATTTAAATCCTATAATAAGTTTTCTTAGAACTAAAAATATATTGTATGTTATACATAGCAAAGTATGCAGTCACGAAAACAGTCATACAAATAAATATGATACATTCATAGTTCATAAACCACCAAAGCAGGAAATAAATAAGCAAATTCAAATAAACTTGAAACAAATGAAACTTATTTTTATATCCCTTACTATTTTTGAGAAATAAATCATATTTTCAGAACATAAAAAAATGCTCTTACATCAAAAACCCATTTCACGGGGCATAACTAACTCCATTCATACGCCAAAAGCAACGGCAAAAAGAAATTAATAAAAAAAAATAAAAAAATAAAAAAAAGACAACAAATAGATGGGTCTGACTCTCAACTGTACTCCTATACAAACATATTCGCACATGCTACTTTTCAAACTGAAGGGTAGAACGAGAAAAAAAAGCCAAGCCCTCCCACTATTCTATACATTTTTTTTTCACACATATATTCCGTTGCAGGAAAGAAAAAGTATGAACAAAAAAGAATAGCTGTGTTTATTTAAGCGCTCGTCAATCAGGACTTGTGATCAGGAATTAGTTTTAGTGCAGATAAAATAGCTACAAAAGTCGACCTCCTCTGGTAGAGACGATTTGCAGGGAATAAATTCGACATGAAGGGGGAAGGAGAGAAGCGTCGTAAAATTTAATTGGCCCTCTTTAGAACACTCTTGTGGAGTGTAAAAATGAGATACAGTCGCCAACTCTTGTGACTGCCTTCGAGGTAGAAGAATTAAACGTTTAGTAAGAATTTGGGGGTTGTTTAATCTTACTTGCATTTTTTATTTTGTTATTAATTTAAGATCCAGCACGTAAATTTCATAGCACGCTGAAGAATTAAAAAGAAGAAAACAAAAATCGGTTTCTATTTTTTCTTAGTTCGATTTTTAGTCTGCTTTTTAAACAGTCAGTCCATATCGGAATTGCGATTGCCAATATTCTACTCGTAATTTTTAGCCTTACTCAGAAGACGAGGGAACACTTTGGTGGGGCATTGATTCAAACTCGGCTTCGTGAAGGACGCGAATTTTGTATTTTACGAATAAGGACCTACGAAGAACCTTCCACGTCTACCCCGACGCAAGACGGAACTGAATTGTTTACCAATAAAGATGTATTAGGTGCAGATGTATTTCGTGAAGATGTATTATGTGTAGCTGTATACGTGAAGATGTATTACGTGTAGAGGTATTACATACAATCAGTCCGACCCGAAAGTCGAACATAATTTATAAAACAACCATGACCGGGTTTAAACCTGAGTTGATTCATACGAAAACGAATGCTATAATCCTACTAATAATCCCCGCTCTATATAATTAACAGTCTATAGAATTAAGATCCCTGGTAGATCTTCCGCACAGTCACATAGCTATATTCTGCGCATGCTCCGTGAAGATCTGAAATAGTGAATGATCTGCCGTGACTCGAGGGCACAAAACATACCTACGTGAAAATTGAAAATGCTGCGTGAAAATGCTATTTTTTCCGATTATTTAAGTCTGATAGTATTTTATCTAACAAATATGTCGAAAATACAGTTCACTGTCATTGTTATTTTATAGACGCATTACCGCTGACGTTGAATCAGTACGAAACGGCAAATACTTATTTATTTTTATGATGATAATCTTGTTATATTGACCATCAATTCGAAAGCAATGGAATTTATGATTTAAGTATCGGGATGAATTATATTAAACTTTTTTGCAGGCATATTATATGGATTTATATTTTGTTTTATAAAAATATTATTTAAGTTAATACTCAATATTTCTGCATTAAATAACGTTTTAAAAAACTCATTACGAACCTTCGAGATTAAGCAGCCCGAATTTGCGTAACAAAGGTAGAAGAGACACCAAAGCATCAGGTTACACATTTTTGCACATAATAAAATATAAAGGACGGGCTAGCCTGGTTGGTAGGGCATTGAGCGCATGTTCGTGAGTTCGATCCCAGCCAGCTAAAAACTCCCCGTGTATTTGATGGTGACTGGAGCAAGTTAAATCAGCCGACTCACAAAGTCCTCCATATCCCCATAACAAATCAGTAGGATACTGGGTTGGGATCTTTAGGGATACTGGGTTGAAGATTCAATCAGTCTGCGGAGGAACCGAGGGTGTGCGGTATTGGTCCTCGATAAACTACTCTACCTTAAAGTGTTCGACTTCGTGTCCAGGTCGTCGGGCTATCGAAGTGGGGTGCCACCCCTTCTACAGAGGATCAAAATTGTGGTGGCATGTCTTCGGATCATCCTCAGGGACGTTTCCCAGACCGTCGCCAATAGCCCATTTTGCAGCTCTAGTGCGACGTAAATGAACTACAACAAAATAATAATAAAAATCCTAAATTATAAAAGAGTCTTGATATATAATTTCCACCAGTCTATCTTTTGCCTTTAACAGTAACGGATGTTGATGCCGTTATGAATAGGAAGTCAAGTTTGTATTGATGCATGTCTAAAGAGTTAGTATCATGTTTTCTGCTAATTTTAAAATTTTAAGGTAGCGGATTTTCCCGATTACTTTAAAGGCCTGGTGCACAGTGATGTTGATAATATAAACAATGATGTTCACGATAAGGGATTATATACACAATCAATTGCACTATTTAGCAAAAATTTTAATGGATATTATTCTGAGTAATGCTAAGTATTGCATTAAATCGCAAAACTAATGTAAATTCTGTACTTCATTTTGCGTTGTTTCTTTCTATTCATAGAGAAGTAAAGCATAAATTTTTATCATTTAATTAGTTCGATATCATGATATAATTATTCATTATAGCTTTATAATTATTCATTAGTTCGCTTTGCAAAGTTTTTGCTCACATGGGTTCTCTTTTACATAAAATGTCACAGGTTCTTTTTTTTTATTTTTTATTCTTCTAAAGAATGGGATTGGAGGCCGATTAATTGTTTAATTACAAAAAGTGTTTTTTCTTTCCCTCCCCCCTTTTTTTCCTCTTTTTTTCTTTCTTTTCTTTTTACTGCTCACTCTTTATTGCTTCTACCTTGAGTATTGCGTCCAAGATTCTATCCGAAGCTTTTTTTTTTCGGGATTGGTCTTTATTTGTATTAAAAGCTTGTGCTTTGAAAAAAGATTGGAATTCCATATTCCCAAAGGGTTAGCTATTTTTATTCGAAAGCACTGAATTTTTTTTCGAAGAAGTATCCTTTATCAACATGCATTCGATTTTTTCCGTCGACTCGTTCGATAGAGGGGTGAGCGAGCTTGCCATGCACGACAATTGAATAACGCCATCAGGGGTTCCCTAAACATGTTTTCTATTTGCGTGGGCCCTCTCGCTGCGGGCAGAGTAATATCACGAAATCCATTCGGAAGCCGAAGTTAGAACACTTTTGCTAAATCAAGTTGCGGAGAAGAGTGTTCTGGCGTTGATGTACTAAGAACCTAGAAAAGCCATTTCCGATTGCTTTGATACCCAATCAAGGACTCGGTTGGAAAAGCTTTCAAGATTTGATGGAAATTCCGAGTTTAGCTCCACAACATAGAATTTCCATCACACGAGCTTTTCCTTTTCGTCTCTCTCGTCTTATTCCATTCTGTTTATATAGTTTTCTATTCTTTTCATTTTAATACAATGCTAAGACTATTTTGACATAGAATGAAAGATATAAAAAATTAATGAGATAAAAGAAAGAATTTGGAGAAATAAATAGTCGATGAGTTAACACTAGAAATATTGTTGTCAAATTGATTGATCTTTAATTTTATGTTTGTCAATTAATTAAAAAAATATGAAAATGTAATTGAGAAAATTATCTTGTCTTTTTCTATTGTGCCTTTATTGTTTTTTATTATTTATATTCAAACGCAGCAGTAGGACTATAATAGATTCGACTGTAAATTCAAAATTTACTGAGCCAAAAAGTATTCGGAATGATAGATAGTTCATTGGTTCATTCAAAGAGTAATAGTATAAAAATGATTGAGGTCTTTAATTTCAGGACAGTTTTGTCAATTAATAAAAAAGAAATTTTTTTGAAAAATTATGTAGCCAATTATCTTGTCTTTTTCTATTATGCCTTTATTGTTTTTTATCATTTATATTCAAATGCAGCAGTAGGACTATAATAGATTCGACTGTAAATTCAAAATTTACTGAGCCAAAAAGAATTCGGAATGATAGATAGTTCATTGGTTCATTCAAAGAGAAATAGTATAAAATTGATTGTGGTCTTTAATTTCAGGACAGCTTTGTCAATTAATAAAAAAGAAATTTTTTTGAAAAATTATGCAGCCATTTATCTAGTCTTATTCTATTATGTATGTATCATTTTCTTATTATTTGTATTCAAATGCAATGTTTGGACTATTTCGACTTCGACTGAAAGTTTAGGATTTACTGAGAGGGAATTTGGAGAAATATAGATAGTTAATAATTCAATATAAAGAGTAGTAAAGCTAAATTGATTGGTATTTGATTTCAGCACTATCCTAGTCAAATAAAAGTCAATTAATTTTATTGAAAAAATTACAGAGCCAATTATCTGTTTTTACACAATTATATATATATATCGTTTTCTATTCTTTCTATCCAAGTGCAATGGTTTACGAATGGTTTATGCCTTAACGAATTCAAATAAAAATTGAAAAAATACTGAGTCAGAGAAAATTCCAAGCCGAGATTAATAAAGAACGATTACAATTAATAAAAGGAGTCACATTTTAATAAAAGGAGTAATAGTTTTTTGTAGTGATAGATATTTATTGAGTATTTTTTAAACAGAGTTTAATTTGAAGTTGCCTAAAAAGTATTTTTACTGCATTATATATTTTTATTGTAAATAGAATTATATAATATGTAATAGTATTTACCCGATTAAAAACTTTCTTCGTTTCAAAAAATTACAAATATGAAATAACAGTCGATATGTTTCATGAGAAAAACAGAAGCCCATTTTCAAGATTTGCTAGGCTGGGAAGTAAAGAAACAAAAAAGATTGGCTTCTGGCAAATCTTGAAAACAAGCGCCTATTTTTGAAGCGCTTGAAACATGCCAACTGTTATTTCATATTTGTACTTCTTTGAATCGAAGGAAGTTTTTATCAGGTTATATCTTACCTCTCCAGTGTCTTAGGATCATTTATTTAATGTCATAGTATTGCTATAAAAATCCATCAACTAACAATTCTCACGTGGATTAATCTTTTGATAAATTAAAAATATCAGTAAAAATTATAAAGTATTACAATCTTTTTCTTTCGACGAATTTTTTTGCAGCACTTTTTAAAGTGGTTTTTATTTACCCTCCTTAAAAATTTAAAGAAAAAAAAAGAACAAAAAGAAAACGCGAAACAATGGCGATATCTATCTAGTTCAAAATATTACTGAGACTTCAAGCAACACAATGACAAGTAAAATTTCTAGATATCTCAAAATACAGTGTAAACAAACTAAAAATAAAAAAGTTTCAAGAAGTTAATTCCTTTGTGTTATCTTCATCGGGAGACAGCATTTTTTTCCCTTTCCATTCTAATCCGCATACCATTTTCAAACTGCATCTTCTACAGACAGAAGAGCCATTTATCATTCTTAACATCTGTTCAATATGAAGTCAAAACTCAATGCGAAGGACAAGAAAACCAGTTTATTTCTCTCTAAGATCTGCAATTTTTTCAAGAGCATAACTACTAAAATGTTTTTCTTTACTAAGATTTTATTTCATTTAGCGTATCAATAATAAACTTTAGTTCAGGGACTAGATATTTTTAATGGTTATTTAATTATTAAATTTTTATAGATAGCAAATATATGTGAAAATAATATATGGAGTGTTAGTTTCGGACTATTAATTATTTCACGTAATCTACATCGATTTTTGTTGTAACAACTGATTTACGAAAGAGTAGAATTAAGTTGAATTTCCTATTTATTTATTTTAATGATCCATATTTTGTACGCGTCTACGAATAACTTTTTATATATTTAAAAAAAAAAAAAAAAGTTTTTATTTCTTTTGAGGAAGGGACGAAAGGCAGGGGATAGAGCGTTGGCGCTCCAATTTAGCAATCTAGGTTTTGTTATTTTGTATCTAGTAATCTGCGATTATTTCATATACTGTTCATGTCTTGCGACGTGCACTGTGCTGACGAAAATTATCCCCATTGCCAGAGGTTTGAGACCCCTTGCCTTTGGGCTAACCATGGAAAGTTTTCATGCTTTTCCACGCCACATAGCACAAATACGAGCTAATTTCACTTAAAGTTTTTGACGAAGATGATTTTTCTCAGTGCTCAAATCAGGAGTTCCCTTATCTTCTTTCGGGTAAAAAATAAAACTACTAAGTTTAACAGTGATATAGCTGCAAATTCGATATCGGTCGACTGTTCGAAGTCAACTTTTTCACGTACTTATTCAAATAAACGTACCTATTTGTAAGAAAGTTGAAATAAAAATTAACATATAGATATTTTTCATTGTCTTCAATAATCTTCATATAAATTAAATATTATTATTTAAAGAAAAATAATATCGACAAACTATTGAATGTCTTATTTACATTAATGTCTTATTAATGTCTTATTTACATTTAATCGTTACAACTAAAAATTCTATGCAAAATCACAGAGGGGCGCAAAACAATGGAAAGTATATCACGGGCTACAAATTAATATAATATAATGGGTTTTTGTTTCGTTCTAGCTGAAGTTTAGATATTTCATTATCTTCCAAGAAGAAAACAGTATTGAATTTGTATTAAAAATTATTTTAATTTAAATAATATTCAGTTTAAAAATCAAATCGAATGAAAAGAAAAAAAATAAATGTAAGTAAATGAATATGTATTAATAAATAAATATGTACAAATTAATATAAATAAATAAAAACAAATAAATATGAATAACTAAATATGAATAAATAAATATAAATAAATAAATATGAACAATACCTACTTATAATACGTATTTAATCTAGGCATTTTTATATGAAGAGTATTTTTTTTAAAATCAATGGAAAGTGCAATCCCTTTTAGTTATTTAAATTACCAAAAAAAAAAAAAATTTGGTTGAATTAGGTTTAAATTATTTTACTTTAGATTAGGTTTTTGTGTAATAATACTGTATGCTGATTTCATTAAACGAATCTTGAAAAGCGAATGATGAAACAAGATTTAAAAAAGAAATTAAAATGTTTCAAAGATTGCTGATCAAATATTTTGAAAATTAATTATAAGTCTATAAAGTGCTATTCTTTATGCCTGTAACCTTTTATATGAGCATTCAAATATGCGTTATAAGACAAAAACTGTCATGAAATTTTTAGATATTTAAAATAAATATATTTAAGATGGCCAGTAATTTTACAAGAATACAAATAAAATAAATCAGTTTTTCAACATATGGAAATGTAAATAATTTGTTTTGCAACTTTAAAGATTCTATAAAATCGAAGCAAGTATAAGGAATTACCAACAAAATTGAAGGCAAAAATAAAACAAGATAAAAAGCTTTATAAGGTTCTTGAACAAAAATCAAGCATTTTAACTACATTATAGGATATCACAAATTTAAATAAAAAGGAAAAAAAAAAATGAAAGAAAGTTGTGAATAGCATGACTATTTATTATCAGAGTCAGTCCTGGTAAAGGCTACTATTATGAAATCAAAGATACCACTCTTTCATAAACTAAGACCAAAATGCATTTGGATTTAGCTTGCCTGATAATACTTAGAAATATTTAAAAAAAGAAAATTGCTTGGGGTTATTAAGACTGAAATTTCTTATCTAGTTTTCTTTAAAAAGGGACTTATTTAGAAATTATTTAAAAAAAAAAAATAGGTAATCACAAAAGCTGAGAAAGCTGACAAATCCTGCAGATGATAGATCTAGTGTTTAATTTCTGCTGAGTAAATCTTAAGCACTCTTTGCTTTCATTTACTTTTCGTTGTTTTTCTTTTCCTCCTTTTTCTTTCATATTTTTCCCTTTATTTTAAAATTAATATTCTGGATTTTGAAATGCAATATTCCTTTGTTACCACCATCCCGCCAATATCTAACTGCTGCTAATTAATTTTGGAAAATAATTACAAAAATTAAAGAAACTTCTTAAGACTAATACATCGCGCACAAACGAAATCAGTAAATTTTTAAGCAAAATCATAAGAAATTTTAACAAATTTATAAGAACGTAAAAGTGTGCGACAGAAATAAATATAAATATTAAACTTATAAGACATTCAATAATTTTATTCAAACTATTTTCAATAAGTGTTTATTGCTCCAAGTAAAAAATATGAAAAATTTTACTATTCCAATCTTTACATTTGATAAATAATGTTTTTCACAACAATTAATCATCAAAATAATGCAAAAAATAATATTTTATCTTACCAAAACCGCAAACTGTGTAATGAAAATAGATATAAAATTTTTTCTTTCTCTCTTTTTCTTCTTTTTCTTACAAAAAAATTCTTGGAAAGTAAAAAGTTTCGTCGTAGGAATGATTTTGCCATTAAAACTGCCAGGTGCAATATTGCTCTCTGAGGAGCCATTGTTAGAAAGCGCAAAATTAAACTTTGCACCAAACTCAGTGATTATATCTTTCGTGTTGTAAACATTTTATCTTTCTTGATTAAAATTCGAGCTAAGAAATAAGTATAACTATGGAGTTTTTTTTTTCTAATAAGTTATCGCTTTAATTTTACATTCTTACGAATCTAAAGAAAGAAAAGAAAATACAGAAATGTAGAAAGTGAACGTTGAATATGAGATGCATTTTTTTCTTTTATTATTCTTTTATTTTTTCCTTTTCAAGAATATTCATTTTTTTCCGTATTGCTTTTTGAATTATAGTAAGTTATTCACACAGAAAGTTTAATCAATATTTTATAATATCCCAATTTGTATGATTTCAACTAAGACATTGTTTATTTCCAGATTAAACAAAAACAATTAAAAGCAAAGTAGTCTTTTTAAAAAAAAAAATCTTTGGTTGAATATAAAGTTTTTTTACCATTTAATTTAAGTTTTATTTCAAAATAATAAGCAATTTTAAGCTTAAATTAAAATAATGCGCAGCATATTAGTGAAATGAGTGAACCTCATTAATGTTGATTTAAATAATTTGTGTTATTAGTAAAAATGTAACTATTAAGTGGTCTTTGAAATTTTACAAGGATATTTTATATTTTAATTGTTAGTATTGTTCAGATTATGAGCATTTAAAAAAATTAAACATTTTGAGCTTTAAAAAATGGTGCAATAAAGCAGAAATTGAGTTCTGAATCGAAAATTAGTGCTTCAATTATAAACTTATGACATTTCTGCTTAGAATAATTTTATAAATAACATGATAAAGCGTATATTATCATCGGAAAAAAAAATCTGGTGAAATTATCACATGATATGGTTAAGACATAATAGGTAATAAAACTAAATTATGCAGTATTTAAAAAATTTGTTTGTGAGGTTTTCTTTTATATCGTAACTGTTTACCAGAAATTCCAGTTTCGAAAATTATAGCTTTTATTACCACACATTTTGTAAAAAATACAAAACTGAAAAGTGAATTTACGGAATAAAAGACTTATATGCCATACTTCAAGGTGTGATAAAATTACATAAGTTTTACTACATTATTAAAATTAACACACATTGACACACAATATATTTTTAATTTTGCTAAAGTGATTTCAGTGCATACATAGCGCCAGAAACACGGTAACTTTTAAGATATTCTGGTAGTTTTGACCATACTTTTAAACATGTTTACTGATATAATTGTTTTAATGTAATTTTGAGAGAGAACTAAAATTGCTTAAGAATATAAAAATTGTAGTAGCTTTGAAAAATCATTTCCAAAGCGTTTCAGTAAAAAATTCCCGGGAATTTAGTATTTACATAGAGTCAGAAACACGGTAAATTTTACCGTATTCTGGTAATTTTGAAAATACTTTTTTTTGCAGTGTAAAAACATTGTTCTTATATTTGCTTTAATGAAATTTTGAAATCAAACTAAAATTGCATAGGAATGTAAAATTTGAAGTGGCTTTGAAAAATCATTACTAAAGCGTTCCGTTAAAAATTCATTTAGTAGTCCGATAGAGCCAGAAACACGGTAAATTTTATCATATTCTAGTAGCTGATAAAGTCTTAAGATTTTGCAAAACACTTTTTGAAAAGTGTCGTTGAAACTTTTAATGATAGAATGAGGAAAAATATTTAGTGATGTTTAATGTTCTGTTTGAGACAATAACGGTCCTAATAATAATTTATTTCTATTGATTGATTTAATTTTATTTGTTCTATTCACTAATAAATTTTAAGGCATTCGATTTTCTCCATTTCAAAAGCATGTATGTATAAAAGCATGTAAGCAATAAACATACATATTCCATTGTAAAAATAATAATTCATTAAAAAAAAAACTTTTAAAATTTTATTTATTCTGTAGTTTTTCAAAATTTAATGTTTGCAAATTAAGTACTCTGAATTTTAATTAGTAATCTGAAATTACTATTTTAGTATATTTTTAATATTTAAATTTTATCATCGTTGTTTCAAATATTAACTTTTTCCCCACTTTTTTTTAAGACGAAACTTAACACTATAGGTTTACGACTCTGAATAATTTTTAAAATATTTCAAAATTCCGTTTTTTTAATAGATTAAGTATTAAAGTAGCAAAAAATCATTTTTCTTTTCAATTTATTTTGAGTATTTTTTTTCTGACATTTCAATAATTATAGCATTAAATTATAAATTTCTGCTCTTAAATTGCATGAAAAACTTAGCTTCTATAAAATTCATGTCACTATTAAAAAAAAAAAGTCTACAATTTATTACAGCTCAGCAAAAAATGATTCAGAATCTTTTGTTTTCGAAAACAGAAAATGACGACACGACTCCGTGATCTATGATTTTTGGTGAAAAGCCAAACGTACAAAAAAGAAAAATCTAAATTTAGGCAAGTTTGTTTACTCAATTAGATTTGTTTAGAAAAATAAAATATATTTATTATTTCAGCTAAGTTTTAAACGGAGCTCAACTGTTCAAACTATGCGCAGATTTTTTTCCCCTCCAAACTGTTTTCGATTTATTACAAACCGCGTGTGAAGTTAGTTTATGTACTGAAAATTTTACAATATTTAAACCATGCTATATTTGTCAGATAAAAGAATAAAAAATAATAGAAAGAATAAAAAAGATATGATCACAGTGTGAAGGAAATCGAGTTTCACTATTTGTGAAAGAAATCGAGTGAAAAATATTGGTAAATAACTTTTAAAATATTTGGAATATCTTTTTTTAATCACAAAAAATAAAATAAAAAATGGAAGCAATTCCTTTAACACTACAATATACATTAAAAAAATAACAATTAATTGAATCATTACATCAGTCAAACTATTAAAATTAGGTGTATCAATTGAGGCAAAAATAGTGAATTCTTTGTTTAATGTATTTTAGTTACAGATTCAGAGCTATAATTCATAGAGTTCCGTAATCACCGCTCTTAATGTATACTTAATGAATGTCTGTTTAAAATGAAGTTTAAAAAATATATTCGGATCATAAATTACTTTTAAGCAAAAAATAGACAAAAACATTTTTTAACCTACCGAATCAGTAGAAGAAAAACGGGATGAACAACATCGAAACCAATTTGATTGCCTGTGTAAAATTAGAATTGTCTCAAAGAGTAGATCGAATACNATTTAAACCATGCTATATTTGTCAGATAAAAGAATAAAAAATAATAGAAAGAATAAAAAAGATATGATCACAGTGTGAAGGAAATCGAGTTTCACTATTTGTGAAAGAAATCGAGTGAAAAATATTGGTAAATAACTTTTAAAATATTTGGAATATCTTTTTTTAATCACAAAAAATAAAATAAAAGTAAAAAATGGAAGCAATTCCCTTAACCCTACAATACACATTAAAGAAATAACAATTAATAAAATCATTACATCAGTCAAATTATTAAAAGTAGGTGTATCAATTGATGCAAAAATAGTGAATTCTTTGCTTAATGTATTTTAGTTACAGATTCATGAGCTATATTCATAGAGCTCCATAATCACCGCTCTTGATGTATACTTAATGAATGCTTGCTTAAAATGTAAATTAATGTAAAACATTAATTAATGTTTAAATGTAAAACATTTTTTAACCTACCGAATCTGTAGGAGAAAAATGGGACGAACAACATCGAAACCAATTTGATTGTCTGTGTAAAATTAGAATTGTCCTAAAGAGTAGATCGAATAACCTCTAACTCTCACCGTTTCCTTCGGAAATCAAACATGATTTGATGTCATCAATCATAAATACGCTAACATCCTCGAAAATAGTTATAATTATTAATAGTCTTAATTTCTTCTTTATTAGACATCTTATATATTAATTAGGGATATATGTTATCCCTAATTGATATTCATATAAACTTCTGGCCTCTACTCTGTATACGATTTTGAAATGGATTTTAAGAGCATGTTTTAAGGATGGTCTTTACAGAACATTCTGTTTAAAAAAATTTATTTAAAGCTAAACTAAAAATACTCAGCATTTGATTTCTTTCAGCATTTGATCTATTGTTTTAAGAAGTCAAAGGAATGGTTCAGACTTGTTAAAAGTATTTTTGCTTATATTTTATAACTACACTATGTTCTTCATCAAAGATTATAACAAGACTGTTTTTATTGAAGATTTTTACGCCATATTCCAGTTTCAAAGTTTATTTTGTCAAAATCATACTAATGAAATTTTGTATTCAACTTTAATTGATGTGTTGACTAAATTTTATTAATAATCCCTTTAATTTCAATTGTTTAAATTTTAAAACAAAGTAAAAAAAAAAAACGTCTTAATTATACTTTTTTTTTTTTAGTTTAGTCTATAATACATTATTTTGAAAGAGAAAAACGATATTAAATAGTTGCTCTTTATTATTCTTGTTTTATTTTATGTCTTTTTTTTATTTTTCTTTCTTCTTGGGTCATTCTTTTCAAAATAAATTTTGCCTCCTCTTAAATATATGAGTTCTATAAACATAAAAAACTAGAAATAAATAATAAATAAATTATTAAAACTGCAATGCTTTTATTTGTATCGATATGTTTTTTTTTAAAAATAAATAAGAGGAAAATAAAAAACTGTTAACTTAAAAATTTTAACAATTCTTAGTTTTACTATCATTATCTTTTCTTCGTAAAACCCAATTAAAGGGTAACTTTATCTTTTTTATAAATAAATAGCTACTATTTAATTACTTATTAATAGTGGTTATTTCAATTTTCAATTACTATTAATAACGGTTATTTAATATTATTCTTCATTACTCATTTTACGCAAAATATTGGTTTCATTAAAAAAAAAAAGTAAAATACAAAAAAGTAATCAGCAAATATAATTAGTTGATTACATTTACAGTCTGCATTACTAATTTTTCACAGTATGGTTCCCTTCAATAATTCTACTCGATACAATCTAAATAAAGTTATCAGCTTATTCTCAGTTGGAACGATTAATGGAGCCATCAAATACCGATCGCCTGCTGAAAAGAGTGTTTTTTCTATTCGAATTTCGTGCAATTTCTCGCCCCAAATATAAGAGTAAACCAGTTCTTCGTGTTTGATCCCTGACCCCTAATACTTCACCCGGGGCATAATGTTTTGCGTTTTGCCCCTCCTACAAAAGCCAACCTTCTTTTAAATAAAGAAAAAAATACACAAAACTCGTTCAATTTCTCATCTCTTGTCTATAATGAACTAGAATGCCTTTGAAAGCTAATGTTTATCACAGTTTTTATAAATAACAGTTTGTAAAAATGAGATTTATTTATTGATAGTCTAAATATGTAAATAAAATATATTTGCGTCTTTAAATTTTATGTTAATTTATATTTCGTTTTCTTATAATAATACTGAATAAAGTTAAATAAAGGGAGTCATTTAAGGTGATTAAAATAACCGAACCCGCAAGTTAAATCGAGGGTAAAGATCCATTGACTCGAATTCGTAAAACGTATCTTCATCAAACAAATTAATTCACCTATGTGATTCTATTATAATTTTTCAATCACATCATGAATTGAAATAATGACTCGAGTTAATAAAATTGGATGTTAAAATCAGTTTAAATTTCATGAACTATACATTTTTCTAAAATATAAATTTTTCTAAAGTCTTACTTAGGAATATAAAATCTTTATTATGATAAATTAATAGGCTTTTATCGGTAGAATAAATAATTTTTTGCTAGATTAAAAAACAACTTACTTATCAGTTCTTTTAATGTTTTTATAAAACAATATATGTATTTAAAATAAATAATTGATATTTTCTGAGTCAAAAAGTATTTTCTCCGAAACTTTTCTTTTAACTGATTAATTCAGTTTAACTAATTAATTCAGTTTTTATCTTATTAAAATAATTTTAGAAGCAATTTACAAACTTTTCTTGGATAATTTCACTCACAAAAACATTTTAAATTAATTATTTATGATTACAATTACATTAAATTTAAAATCTACATGCGTTATTATTTCAGTTTTACTTAATAGGAAAAAAAGAAAGAAATAATCAACCAACAAAATAGCTGACTTTTTAATTTCATTTTGAAGTATACAGTAAACCATTGGTTTACAAACGTTGAAGTAAAACAAATCGTTCGCAGTTTAAACAATTTTATTCTTTAAGAGAATTTTCAAATAATTCTTGAAGAATATAATTGTAAATTTACACTTTAAAAGTCAGCTTTTTCCTTGAATATACATGAGACAAACAGCTTTTAATTTTTTTTAAAATTCGGACAAACGCTCATCGATATAAATAACGTTATCCTTTAGAGAAAGGCTCGAAATAATTGATAAATTATTTAATTATAAATTTGTTTTCGAAAGTCAATTTTATCTTTTAAGGTTTTGACTAGAGATTTTGATTATTTTCTCAATTTAGAAATTTTAACATGAAACAAATTGTCACGGACTTAAAGATAACTTTATTTTTTACGAAAATTGCTTTTAAATATTTACGAATATTTCAATATACGCTTCAAAAGTTATTAAAAAAACTCTCTCTCTTTTTTTTTTAAATTTTTATTTATTTATTTATTTTTTTAACAAATAGCGTTTTAACTTATTGTTATTTTTTAGTTTTGATTTAGTACTTTTTATATTAAAACTGTATTACATATTTTTTAACAATCGTAAAATTAATATTATTTCGATTATCATTTTTTAAAAGGACGCAGCAGACCATTGGTTTAGAAATGTTTAATTGAAATAAATTGTAATCAGTATCATAAATTTTTTCGTTGCGAAAATTTTTCGCAAAAATTCATTAACGTATTAGTAATGAAATTACACTTTTAAGTTTATAAAAATGGTTCAGTAATTTTTCTTACACAAATTATTTAATAAATATTTGTCACTTTTATTTATTTATTTACAGAGAATGCAATAATTTATCTTTAATTCCGAACAAATTCTGATAATAATCAATTTATAATCCATATCCACGCATTATCAAAGTACTTTTTTTCATTTTGTTTAGATTAAATAAGAACAGCAAGAGAGCAATGAATAGCCAATAAAATAATCTTTATATCTTTTTGAGTGCGAGTGAACATAGATTGTTTACACACTTTTCGAGTCGGTCTATGGCTGTAGTAAACGGTTGAAGTAAAAGCGACAAGAATATGATGAGGCTTTTCATCCCCTGTGATAGCCTGACTGCCTCTGCCCTGTTGACTTTATGAAGCTATCCCTGCCACTTTAAGTGGCCTATAAAGAAAATTTAAGAGACGAGGGACGGAGAGAAGAAAAAAAAGAAAGAAAAACTCACCTGAAATGGTTTGTGGAGTCGGTTGCGGTGTTTCGGAAATGCAAATAGTTGCAATATACACAGCCGCAATATCAAATTATGTAATAGTTTGCTGAAAATAAAAATATTGAATTTAAAAAAAAAAAAAGAACATTTTTTTAGATATTTTTAATAAGCATTATGAATTTTAAAAAACATTGAATAACGAAAAAATTAATTATAAAATAATTAAATAAGGATACTAGGACAGGTGTTACAGTTCATTTAAAAAATAATGAATAATATATTTTTTTTTTTGAATTACTGTTTTAATAGTTAAGAATAAATAATTAATGCTAATAGATATACCATGGTTTATACTCGTATAGAATAATTAACAATAAATACACTAGATATAAACAATTAAATACTAATAATATTTATTTGATATAAATAAATTTTATTACTGTTCTATTTCTAAATATAAATCAATAAATCTGCTTAATGAAGTCTTAAATTAAATAATATCTCTATGAAGTAAATTAATATAAAATTCAAAAAAATTGAATTTCGTTGTAATTTCTATGTAATTTATTAAATTAAAGTTGAGATATACAGTGAACTTTTATTTAAATAAATTTTCTTCTGAATTTTATGTATGAAAATGTAAATTATGTAAATTTTCTTCTGAATTTTATGTATCACAAAACTAATTTAATCTTTTTCAGTAAAATTATTAAAATATGTTAATAGTGCTTATGTGCAAACTTTAGTTTTAATCGCCCAGTTTTTCGAAAGTTAGGCAATAATTATAATTTCATTTTAATGACAGCGATTTATATTGGTTATACTAATTGCATTAATCAGTTAGTTTTTATTTTGCGATCAATAGTATTTAGAAAAATTGAAATTTACGCAATTGAAAAATCTCCTTATAGTACTCGCAAAGCATTATAAATTAGCCAGTGAGAAACGCGAATCAGAGCAAAGTGAGAAGATTAAAATTACTGCTGATCATTCTTAAAATTTTTTCTCGATTAGAAATTACGCTGCGAAATTACGTTTTATTTGAGATTGAAAGATCAACTGAAGTATTTTGTAGTATGCTTCTAATATTTTTAAAAAAAATTTGCAACTGCTTTGATGAATAATTTGATTTGATTTATATGAAATTAATTGCATGAAGTACATTGCACTTTTTTTTTAAGTGTGATTTTTTTAAACACAATTGGTGATCATAAATTTTTATCTTCCTTTTCTGAAATAGCTTTTAAAATTTAAATTTGGCGCGAGATAAAAGGGAAATTTAATATTTAATAATCAGTCAGAAGAATTGACAGTTTTAATTCAAATTTAATTCCATATACGAGTATTAGTTTTTTAATTGTCAATTTTTTTAAAGAATATTTTTTTCCTGGAAAAAGTATTAAATTAATTATTAAATCCTAAAAAAATTATCAAAAATTATTCATCAATTATAGAAAAAAGTAACATTAAACTTTCTTATTTTTATTAATAGAGATTGTTTTGTTGAAAGTCAATTCTGAAGATCTTCTTTGAGCTTTAGAACAGTTACAAAAAATATAACTTAATTTTTCGCGTGATTTAGTTGTTCTCTGTAATTTTTTTAATGCACAATTTAAGCGTATGGCGTAAGAAATACCAAAACAAAATTTGGTAACCAATTTAAAATTTAAGTTTTAATTAATAAAAAATCACGAAATTTTGATAGGAAGAAATTTTTTTATAAGGAAATAATAATAATAAAAAAGTTTTTTAAGTAAATGTTGATAAACTATGTGTTGAAATTTCCACAAAACCTGCCAATAAAAAACCAGTTAAGAAAGAGGTACATCCATCTCTTAAAAGGTTATAAATATGTCAACAAGAAAAATCTTACTAAAATAGTGGTGATCAGGTTTCAGGTGATAGAATCATTTTCAGGGTGTCTTCGGAGCCATAAACTTGAACACACAAAAGGTTCAAGAGTAATATCGTAAAATGACTCCCGGGAAAAGATGACGTCTAAGGTGGCCATATTTAACTTCAGAGCAAGAATCCGAAGTGGGCAGGGCCACGTAACTGTCAATCTGTCAGGAAGCTCGCCAATCACTGGATGCTGTAGGCGGTGCCATAACTCAGGGCGGTCGTTAATGTCGAATGCTTTGAATGATTAAAATGAAATTTTGAACACAAACTCTAATGATGAACTGGTGGGTGAGCTGCCGGAATTTTTTTCGAGAAGAGATATGACTGTAGATCATAAAGCTGAAAGATAAGAATTGTTGGGGAATTAGTTATGGAATTTTAAAATAATAAATAGAAAATTTATGTGGGACATAAATTACCTATTAATTGTAATGTGATAAATATGTAAGTTTCCCGGTTGTACGTTATTTCTTTTATTTTAATTTGAGGGATCGGATTTTTTTCACCTTTTATCAAAATTTGACAAAAAGGTAACAGTTGTTTAGTTAAAAAAAATGGATTTGATTGTAAGGAAAACGGGAAAATGGTTTTTTTATATATTAAAATAATTTTTAAAGAATATCTATATACAAAAGTCCAAGTTACGGGACTTTTACTTTTTATTTTATTTTGATGAAAAGGAAACTATCAATTAGGCAAAAATATAATAGATTACAATTGTAAATTATTTTGAAATAACGATTACATATGCTTATGATTATTGGTAATCAAAATTAGATTTATGATAGATTGTAATGAAGATTACATTAGCAGTTGAGGTTATGTAATTATGATAAATTGTAATCAATAAATCTTCGTAATAAAAGATAAATGTAATTCTTCGTAATCAGTATTGCCTTTGTAATTAAGATTAAGTAAACTTATAATAGCTTCGAATGGAGATTTTTGTTTTTATTCATCGTGTTTTAATATCAGAGTTGTCGCTTCAAAGAGAAAACCTGGAAAATACAGGGAATTTAAAAATCACCTCAAATAACAATGAAAGTGCAGGGAATTTTGATTCTTTCTTTGTGAATTGGGAAAATAAGGGGAATTTTGTTTCTTGTTTTCGTCTTTTAAAAAATGGTGACCACTCAAAGCGTAATCTATGGGATATTTAAGCATGATATTACAGCTATACTAGACTATTTCATTTACTATAGCATTTAAGTATGTTCCGCTGTTCTTTTTTTTACTCTACGTTTCACCAAGAATTGAAACTAATAAATATAATTAGCCCAATATAGCTCACACAAGAGCACAGTAATTGTTCTGTTTCCTCTTAATATATTGTGTATCGTTTATGTATACAGGGAAAATATAGGGAGTTTTTTTTTCCAGATTTGAGTGGTAACCCTGAATAATGATCGTAATTCTGATTACAATTGTATTTATTAGTTATGATTGCTTATAATTATGATTAAAATTGTAATCATGAACCATGATTTATTTTAATCGGGTTAAGAAGTAATTGTCAAAAAAAAAAGAAAATATTTGAAAAAAAAAATAGTTGAAATGACAAGAAGACCCAATATTTTTGAATACCAACTATAAAGTGTAGCTGCACTATTATGAAACACTGAAGAGTCTACAGCAAAGTTAAAATAATAAATATTAATAGTTTATAAATTTAAATACGAACTGAAACTGAAGTTTATTATCACTAATTGAATCCTAGTGATTCAAGAAGACGTCGTTCATCTTGGCGTTAAAAATACTCACCGTTAACAAACAGCAATCCGTAATAGAAACTTTTTCAGTGATTTTGGATTTGATCCACTTTTGCTCTGAACGCTTCAATTGTAGAAATGAGTAGTTACATCATTAGCAGATTATTTTTTTTATTATTATTTTTAATATTATTGATTACAAAGAAAATGCTGAATATTTATTTAAGGAAGATAATTCATATAGAGGAGCCATCAGCATACTTTCCAAATGTCCTCCAATTAATTAATTTCAAAAAATATTATAAAACCATTTTTCATGAGCTATATGATATGCGAAACACGGAGGTTATTGGTAAGCAAGTAATTGGTAAGAATAAAGATTTATACACTTCTTTAAAAAAAATATTTAAAAAAAATAACATTGTCGACGAAGTTTTTAATTTTAATCAAAGAGTGCTAAAATTATTTTACAAAAATGTTACAACACACTTTTAAAAACAAGCAATCGATACTTCAACCTACATGCTCCAAATTTTTTAACAGAGAACAACAGTATATGTCTGTTAATTAGATCTACCTAAAACCAAACTGCTAAAAAATTTTATTAATTATTAAGTTTCGATGTCAAACTCAACATTTTGTAATTTTAAATTGCAAAAGAATACTAGAGGATCGGGAATACGGGGGATTTTAATTAGGTTCCATTTTCCATTACTGTTTTTAATTTCACAGCAGGAAACTTTCCTGCTAGGATAAAAATTCGTAAGTAAATACGGAGTTATATAATCAAGGTTTTCATTTCCCATTTCAGTTCTTAATTTCTCAGCGTGAAAGTTACTAGCAAGAACTAAAAATCAGCAAGAATACGGAGTTTTTAATCAGGTTCCATTGCACATTACAGTTTTAATTTCGAGACCTGAAACTTTCTTGCAATGACAGAAATTCGCAAGAGAATACGGAGATTTTAATCAGGTTCCATTTTCATAAATGTTTTTGATTTCTCAGCTCAAAAGTTACTTGCAAGAATTAAAAATTCGCAAGAGAATAAGGAGTTTTTATTGATGTTCCATTTCTCACAGTTTTTAAAATTTCTCAGTCTGAAACTTTTTTGAAGACTAAAGATCTATATTTTATATGTTGAAATGATAAATTTGGATATATTGTTAGAAAATAAGATAAACCACAGGCTCTTTATAAGACACCTAGAATCACTTAAATGTACTCAACTGAATTTATTGTAAATTTAACCATTCATAGTCGAGTAAAATTATATATAGCTAAAAAATGTCTTTTGAATGTTGAGAAATATAAATATTCTTTATTTTTGAAAATCATGTCAACCAAAATTTGAACCCACTACACTTTTTCAGAAACTGTTCTAAAAACATATTATAATTACAAATAAATAAAAAATTTTTTTACACTAGTTTGATGTAGTTTAATTTAAGGTTAGTATTCATTCATTTAAAAATTTATCAATTAAAGCAAGTATTGAAAATTAAACTGATGCTATCCTGCTCTTTTAATTTGAAGTCTGACTCTCGAGTAATTTTATGCAACATGAAAACGAAAAATCATAATTTGATTCATAAATTAAATTATTTGTATGTGGAAATTTTTTCTTAAAATTAAAAAAAATTTTTTTTTCCTTTTAAATTAAAAAATTGTATGATCATTTCGTTTTAAAACCAAAAATCAGGCAGTGCTGTTATTTGTAATTTTCCTTCAATTTAAAAGTTTATGCACAAAATATTTTTTAAAAATTCAGACTAAAATGATGAATTAAATTTAAAACGCAACAAATACTTCTAATAGTCACAAAAATAATTCATGCTACAGTGGCTGAATATACGTATATATTTCTTCTCACCCCACTCACTTCATGCAAAAGTTGAATTGTGCAATCCTGAAAAGGACTATAGGCCATAAATTTTTGTTCCCTTTTAAGGGGAAGGAGACCTCCCATGGATATCTTGTCATCTCTTGTGCAACAAAGCTGTGAAAGATAACATTTCCTTGAAAATTGGCAACATAGTCATTATGTTTTGTTACATTGCAACATCTTAACTACGTACTTCTCTGAAATCTATTCCCACGATAAGGAAATCGTAAAAACATTTTGAACCAATGCTAATCACTAGAAGTAACAAAAATAAAATCAGGTTTTTCCTGGGACAATTTAATAAAAATTGTAATTAGCATGCCTTTCTGAAATCCAAAATACTTTCTCAAAATACATTGTTTCGTTATAACGTATTTAGATTTGACAAATCACGATTATTATTATGGAATAATTTACACTATTAATTCTAATAAGCATAAACTTAAACATTAGCAACACATTGTTTTTAGTATAAATCGTCGTTATTTATGGCTTATGGAATTAACACCAATATTTTTTTTAAAATTGTTCCAGGACGTTGCCAGGAAATAGTTAATTTCATTGAAATGATTATTTTTTAAATTTGATTTATTTGTTAAAAACTGTGATCTGTCATTTTAAAATGATTTTAAGCACCGAAAAGAAAAATATAATTTAAAACTGAATTTGTTTTGTTACGAATTGAGTTGTTTTCGTCAATTTTTGCTCCAAAAACAATCTGGATAAATAAATAAATGCCCTGTTAAATTGCGTTACTTGAATTTTTTCTTTATTTAAAGAAGAAGTCAATAAAAGTTGACATTTTTTTAAAAAAATAAATCTGAATAAGTTATGGAAAAGTTGTAGAATGAGATTACTCTCTTTTTTTGATCAATTTTAAATTAAAAACAAGTTTTTTTTCTGAATAAGGTGTTATGTAAAATAAAAGGGAAAAGATTAAACCCTCAATTTTCGTAGTAGTTTTTCAATACGAACGCAACTTATTTTCAATTTGTTATTTATACCCAAATTTCCAATAACAAATACACTTAATAAATAATAATGCCCAATTTGCTTTATTAAGGCTTATTATTTTTATTTTTTTCATTCTCGAAATTTTAGTTATTTCTTTTTTTCCTTATTATTATCATAATTACTCTTCAGTTTTCATATTTTATGTACAAAACATAAAATAAATTTCTGTCTAAAAATTAAATTCCCTTTTTGCTAATCCTATCATCACGTATAATTCCAATTTTCCAGATGCTGGTGTTTATCTTATCATTATACGGAAATAGATTAGATTAGGCAGCCAACCAGTTAAATACAAGTTTTAGTATTGATCAAATATCATATATTATTTTTCCCCGAGATTCGGCAATTTACAAACTGTTTAACTGGTAAGCTCTCGATGAGTGAATATTTTATCTTCTTTGTCAAATTCGTTGACGTTTTCCCAACACCCCATGAGTTATTCGTAACCATCATAATTCATGCTATCGGAAGTAGGGATGAGAGCTGAGTGGTCGACCACATGCAGAGCATGCAAAGGACCATTGTCGGAAAGTTTACGCAAGATATCGCAGCCCTGGCAGCTTTTCAATTCGACCACGTGATCAACAAGATGCTTCAGTTGACCAATGTTCATATTATGCTTGGCGCGCAATGGAACATTATTTCCTCATACAAAAATGAATCAAATCCGCGCCAAGCATTTAGGCCATTCATGATAATCCCAGCGTTCAAGCAGTATTTCACCACTTCAGTTTACACAGACGGAAATAGTTGAGACCCAGCAGGATTTTTCTTAGTTGCAAAAGACCGCCATGGCCATGGTACAAAACACCCATTGTGTTTTTTCTTCTAAAAGTTCTTAAAAGGGACAAAATTCAAAAGCACTTTGTGGTTCCCGTGGACATATTTTATAAGATATTTTTTTCCTCCCTTTAGACTCTCGAAGAAAACACGAAAACGTTTTGCCTGTCTCGGCACCTGCTGAATTTATTTCTATCGCAACAAATTGTCTCTCGCCGATTACACCAAGACAATGGACCAAGCATTTTATGACCAATAAGAAATAAGCCACCTCCAAATAAAAATTCTTAAATAAGTTTAGATTAATTGTTTTAAAACGTAGGTTATAATGTGTTCATATCATATAAACAGTGACAACTTTGTTACTTGAGGCAATAGTAAAACGGCTAAAATTGTCAAAGAAAGGAGGAGACAATTCTTTAATTTACTTGTTTTTCTCAGAAGCTTGTTAAGAGTACTTAACTTTCAAAAACTCGCAAAAAGTTGCTCCTTTCGCGCATTATAACAGCAACAATCTAATAATGCTAAAAAGATAAAAATCCCTGCAGTTCAGCGAGCTTTGACTTAGTGCCAAATTTTTGGTGAAATTTGGTGTTTTTTTAAATTTATGGTTTTGTACACGTTGAGGTAAATACAATATTTTTAAAATATCCACTGGAAACAAAGCGGTGAGGTCGGAATAGTTTTAAGTTGTAATGATTTAAATGTAGCAGAAAACATTGCTTCATCATTTTTAGACAATCAATGGAGTCATCGGTTGAAGAACCTAGTAACTAATTTTGAAACTTGTAGAGAATAAACATTTTCCCTCCTAATAAACTCACTCTTTCGAAGGGTATATTTCTAGCCTTCCTTTTTTTTAAATTTTCAAATTGTTGGTTATTTTCGGGATGGTATTTAGTTTTTCGGTCATTGCACGCTGAGTTTAACTGTTAAATATTAGAGATTTTGGGGCTGGAATATTTGCTCCTTGAAAAGAACCACATTTATATTAATGAATACTTTTTTCTCCCTGAAGCCTATGCCTCAAATAAAGCACGGAAGGAATAGTATGGATCAAAATTCCGCACTCAACGAAAATAAGTTAATGATGGGTCCCGCTCGACTTGTGATTATGTTTAAATATACCTATTTCATAAAAAATGTATTATTGTCATAGAATATAGTCCTAAATTGTTTTCAAGGTTATGTACTCCATCCCTTAAAGCAGTGGTTCCCAAACTTATGACCTTTGCGTACCCTTTTTTAAATTTTTCGTAACGCTGTGTACCAATAATAAAGAAAAAATGAATGAATTTTTTAAAAAATATGTTTACTTTTCTTTTTGGTACAAAGTTTTCGGTAAAAAAATTCTTAAATTTTGGTGAAAAATTCCATGTTAAGGATAAAAATTATATTTTATTAAAATAATCAAAATAAGTGGAATTTATAGCAAACCTTTACTATAAAAAAATTGCACAAAAGTTACAAATCACAACTGACTGTTGACACCACTAATTATTAACTGTTAATTCTGCAAAAAAAAANAAAAAAAAAAAAAAAAAAAAAAAAAAAAAAACAGAAAAACAAAAATACGTAATCGTAAATTTTCATGACTGGCTTTGTTTTTAATTAAAATTTTCTGAAATTTTCGTTAGTTGCAAGATATTTCGCACAAGAACGCGTACCCCCGCTAAACTGTTCCCGTACCCCTGGGGGTACGCGTACCACACTTTGGGAAACACTGCCAAAGTATATCAATAGTTACTAAAAGTGAATCATTAATACAGCAATGTGTGCAGCTACACTGGAGATAAAATCCTTTTATTTATAGTTTCGGTTCTCTTTCCTATTTTTTTTCCTTTTGAGAAAGAAATTTTTTTTTTAAATTTAAATTTATTTTGTGAAATTTTATATTTTCCCGGAAACCAAAGCCAAAATCCACCAGGACTTGATTTTGATCTGTCAAAGAATTTCAAATAACGGGAAAATATTATGTATATAAAAACTCTTTATCGAGAAAGCGCAAGTTACAAAAGGATTTTTATAAACAGAAAACAATTATGTTGCATTCAACTGAGATTTTGGATCTTCAAAAGAATATTTTAATGTAAAAGTGAAAATATTTGGAGGGGTGAGAATTTTTAAATTTAATGAACAGATATTCATTGAAGATAAGAGAAAAAAGGGGAGTAATTCTGCGAAATAAACTATACCGAATCCCTCCTATTCTGTTCGGTGGCAATCAAATTATGAGCAGGATTATGAAATATAATAAAAAATTGACTATAATGTTATGAGTCTGACATTTGTCAATAATATTTATAATAAGCAATATCTGGCTCAATATCTATTTATAATAAGCAATATACTCAACTGCCAAGAGCTACGCAACAGATTTAAAGAGAAAAACATCATTAATATCAGCTAATTTTATCACTTGAGATAGCTTGGATGCTTATAGAAACAGGACGACCCTAACTCAGTCAAAATTTATGACTCTAACATTTAGTATGCTTACAAGTGTCAGGAGAGGTGGGTGGCCACCTACTAAATAACTTGGCAATGTTAAAAAATAAATAAAATAAATAAAAAACACCTTAGCTTGTTGGGTAACAGAAATTGTGGGGCGCTGGATAAGCAGCAGTAGCAGAGGCTGTATCGGATGGCTATGGCCTGATCTAGGCTGTAGTGCTAAAGAAGAAGATAAAACAGTTATATTCGGGAGTGAATCTTTTTTTCGCAGAAGTTTTTGTTTGCCAGAAGACAAAGTGGGAGTGATTACTTTGAGGCAAAGAATAGAAATATGGTTCTTTTCTAGCTGTGTGAAATTTTTCTCATCGAATTGTGCGAGGAGGACAGGCAGCCTGAAGAAGTGTTTATATGATGTGTTTGTTTTAATAATTTTACCGAATGTCTTCCGATAAGAAAAATAAATAACACCCACTTGCAGTTAAGACTTATCTAGGTTTTCTGTGTAGAATGGACAAACAATTTAAATATATTGAAAGTTATTTAACGTCTTTAAAAGTCGCCAGCTCGGCGATATTTCTATTTTTCCACTTCGAAGCACATTTTCGAAATTTAGCCAAGATAATACAGCGTTGAAGTAACTTTTTAAATATTAAAATTTTTTTTTGGAGTATCATAAATACCAAAAAAGTTTAATCCAAAAAATATTGCAGACAGTAGCATTTTAATAAACAAAAAAAAACAAAAAAAAAAAANAAAAAAAAAAAAAAAAAAAAAAAAAAAAAAAAAAAAAAAAAAAAAAAAAAAAGAACACCGTCAAGACTCCTTAAGCCGTTTGGTGGCATTGTTGCATGTAATTTTATTAAAATGAAATCTCGCTAAATTTCAATATGATAGTACTTAATTTCATTTGCACCCCTTACTCTTAGAAAAAATGGAATCAAATGTGTGGGGAAAATGCCAAAATTTAATGTACTAATCTGTTTCAAAAATTTCAACATATAGTGATATTCGCATACAGTTGAAAAATTGTATCGTAATAACGGGAAAATTCTTAAATTATAATCAAAATAAAATGATATGCAGAAATAATCGTTAATTAAAATGAATTTTATAAATTAATGCTTGTGATTCTAACAAATTTTGTTTAAAATTGCTGTGTGAAAAATTTAAGCTCTTTATGAATTTCTTAGAATATGCGGGGTAGGTTGGATGAAGTGACGTTGTCCTGTAAAGCATGAAAGCAGACAGATTAACTCTAATCAATATATCTGGCATTCATTATGCCGAAAGCTGCTGAATTCACAAAAAAATGATGCTGAGAAAAAAAAGGTGCTAAAATCAGAAAAAATAATAATTCTGAAATTTAAAACATTTTAAAAAGATCCAAGGGAGGTATTTATTAAGTGTTAAAAAAAGAAAAAAGAAGAAGTGATTTTGTGCGTGATCCGAGAAGAGATATCCACGTGCTGCGAATGTTCAGACTGCTTGGCAAATTCAGAGATCAGTACCAAGGCAATATATGTCAATTCACCAAATAAAAAACACTGTCGGTGACGCAGTATCTAAGGACATTATATTTAGATGCACTCGATAATGTAAATATATCATTTCGCGAAAAATTTGTCTCTAGCTACGTCTTAAACTACATCATAAGCTGGAAAGAATGAACTGAGGAAAAATAATCACATGTCGTATGGCAATAAATAGCTATTTGTTCTATTCGGTGATGAGAAAAAATGGAACTCAGATGGTCCTGACGCCTGGAACTCATATCAGCATGACCTTTGAAAAAAGCCTAGGATTTTCTTTAGAAGGCATCAAAAAAACAAATCTTTAATGGTTTAGGGAGCATTTACATGCAATGAACAGACATCTTAAGGGATAACAAACATTAGAAACGTATCAAGATACAACGAGGCAGCATGTATTCACTATTCCAAGACCTCCTGGGAGGAAGGGATTGTATTCTTTAACAAGACAATGCCTTTATACATTTTTCACGTTCTCTTAAATATTGGCTTTCTCAACAAAATGTTCACGTTCTTGATTAACATACCCTGAACCCAAATTTAAATCCAACTGAGAACATTCGGGGTGTTTTAATTAGCCAAGGTAAAAATATAGCACCCTTGAAGAACTCCAACAGTTTATTGAGAAAGCATGTTACGTTTCCTCCCAAAAAATACATAGGAAGCTAATTAATTCATTAAAAAAAAACATATCCAATGTTATTAAGATTAGTGGGGGATCAATATCTAAGTAAGATATATTTCAAGATCGCAAAATGGAGTCATTTTAGCTTGTATTTAAACTCTTGAAACGGCTTATTATTATTTTCAGCAGATAATTTATTTCCTGTGTTCATTAAGATTAAACGAAAACCTCTTTTGTTAACATTTTCTCTAATTACAATTGATCGTCCCTCATAATCGCTTCAAATTAATAAAGGACGTAATTGATTACTATTGAGACATTATGCTTTAAGGTAGTGGTATCAATTGTCTATTCATCATCTCCGAAAGTTTGTCAGATTTTTTTAAAATGTTTCTATTAAATAGTTTTCAGGCTAGGCAAATAATTGCTGGAGCTTAGTTAATCACTAATGCCATCTTTTGCTAAAATGACATTTTTTGATTTCCCCCATTGATACCAGATTTTCTCTCATGGGTACCAAGCATTGAACGCGTCTGAGAAAAATTTCAAGGACACAAGGATTCTTAAATGCTGGGTTAAACCAAAATGGCCTATGATTTGAAAAATAAATTAAAAGACAAGTGGAGGGAGGTAGAAAAATACGGTTTGCTACATTCTGCTGGCGGAACTGGCGATTTCACTAGCATGAAGTTATAAAATGAGTAACAAAGCTCGCAAACGTATGGTATTAATGACTATAAAAACTATCAATAAATGCTTCTTGCTGCATGCCAATCGAAATATTAATGCGGTTGTCTGTTGATTTTGTCCTCAGATTATGCAGTGTTGCTGTTGCAAAATGTGGTTATTTTGAAAACAGTTTATTTTGCTTTTTCTAATCGCAGATGGTATAGCAACCAATGTTGTACCGTATCCATGAAATCAAAGCTCATCATGTTTCAAGAAAATTTAAACATTTAAGTACATGATGAAGGCAGACCTGATCTGTTGTTCGGTACAGAGTCTACGGTCTTGTTGGTAAAAGACTGTTAGTAAGATATATGGAATGGCCCCTCAAAAAGTAAGAGAAAGAAGCCTGTTGTTTCCTAGGAATGCTGAGCAGGTGAACCCATTGTGGTCTTTTTCTAAAATACCATGGAGGACTTCAAAATGCATTTGAATCGATCTTTCTAATTGAGAAAATTTCATAATAGGTTTGTTGTCCTGCCATGTGCCCATCCAAATTATCAGCAGAGCCAGTTTTAGACATTGTATTAGCTATCCGATTACCCTTCAGTACAACATAGGGGCCAGCCACATTGTTTAATGATTTTTCTCAGTTAGTAGCACCATCGGTTGACAAATATTGTTGCTGTTGGTGGAGAATAAATAAGCGAAAAGCAGATAATCTTTTTTTCATTATTATCAATTTGTAAAATCATTAGTTATCTTTAGAGCTCCTTGCACAATAATTTTTTCTTTAAAATAAAAACAGTCCAATGTTTCTTTATATCCATCATTGAACAGCCGACCCTATTTTGGGCTTACGACTAGTAATGTTCAACTTCGTAGCCTTGCAATTTTGAACCAACACAGAAGACTCCTGGATCAGTACCTCCAGAGGTATTGATTTGTTATGGGAACATTGAGGACTCGCGGCTCGAGAGATTTAAGGTGTATCAGTCACTATTTACTACACGGGGAGTCTTCGGCCGGAATCGGATCGAACCCGCGAACTCTTGGACATGGGTCCAGTGCCCTTCCAACCAGGCTATCTCGGCCCTCTTTTAATGTTGTTCAGAAATATTCACTATTCGCTTTTAAAAATCTCTATTGATGATTCATTCTTTCTTTCTCCTTCATATTACTTAAGTTTTTCATATTTTCTTGATTATAGTTATTGTCCGAAACGGCTGATCAAAACTTATTTCCTCTTTCTCATAGAGAGAATCATTTATTTTATTGCTTAGGAGCAATTTGAGAAAGTTTCGAAACTTCTCTTTTAAATTCGATTAAATTCATTTTTTAACTTCGAGGAGTGTAATTCTCTTCGACCTTTAAAGCTCTTTTCCACAAATTTACATACATTTCCTACTATTTTTTATCATTAAGATTTAAGAAAGGTATAAATTCGGCTGTTTTCTTATAAGCTTTGGTTAAATTCTGTTAATTTAAAAATATTGCATTTTTAATAAGTTTTAACTTCTGGTATTACCAGTTGTTCAGCAAAAGCGATTCGTATCTAAAATTGTCCACTCTATCAAAGTAAGAAGAAAAATTAGCATAATTTTAAAACATATTTTCAAACGCCATTAAAACTGCATAATTATCGTGTATTCGCAAAAAAATCGATTCAACTTTGAACCATAATTCCGTTACCTTAAACGGTGCAAATTTAGTAATAAGGTGTAAAATTGTACCTAGTTTTTGTTCAAGTTGAACCACAGTGATGTGCAATTCAGTTACAGAAAAATTATAACTTGGTTCAAATTAGGACCTTATTCAGAATGGAGCAAATATGAAAGATATAATGGTTCAACACACTCCAAAATTTCTAGAAGTGCTTAGTTTCAAAATATTATTTAACTTGACTTTCTGTTTGATCATTTGACTTGCCTACATAAATAGTTTAAATTTTAAAGGGATAAGTGTAGGTAAACTTGGAATAAAACATAACATAAAATTCAACATGCAGACATTAAAGAAAAAAAAAACTTTAAAATGCAATTAACTTATGACAAGACTTCTCATGAGTAAAAAGAGGGGAAATAATCCTGTTATAATTTTTCTGCACTTTGATGATTTAAAAACACTTTTTCAGCCTTTGAATATTCTCGATTTTTTTTCCAGGTTTACCTGAAATGACTTTTGTCTAAATTTTAAGTTTTGAAATAATAATTTAGACAAAACGGAATTTGCCATGAAAAATTTCTCTCGAGGTAATGTTCTCTTGTTAACCACAACGAAGTGAATGATTATCTGAATTTGAAAAATATTCGACTGAAAACATATAAAAAATGAACTTAAGAATACTAATTGTGTTAAACAAGAAGAAAAAATAAATAGGAAGTAATTTTACTTATTAACTACTCATTATGATAACCTTATATCATTGTAACAGTTTAAATTAAAAAAGGTTTTTATCTCTCTTCCATTAAGTTCTTTTATATATGTTTAAAATTTTTTACCTAATTGTGAAGATTTATATCTGGCAATATTTAATTTATTTTTCTCTTTTGTTATTTTGGACATTAACTCCAGCAAGAGTTATTGTCTGAAGCACATCTCGAGAGAGATGAACAAAGTTGCCTACAACAAGGGATTAATACTTCTCATTCATTCAAAAAAAAAAAAAAAAAACCATTTAAAATTGCATTATTTTTAAAAATTACGACTTGCTTTTGAAAAATTTCTGAGTTCAGGACTATCAATGTTCAACATCATAGCCTTATAACTTTAAACCTAATCCAGAAGACGAGGGGTCCAGTATTGGGAGAAATTCGTCTTCGTGCAAGACTTTCCGATGGAACTATCCCAAAATTGTGTTACATGGAGAGGAAAACCAAGAGAAGGTCGTTGCGAGTCGGGAGCAAAACTGGTATCAACCAGGCAACGGTGGGATTCGAACTTGGATCATCTCATTGAGGGGCAAATGCTCTATCCCCTGAACAACCACGGCTCACTGTAGAATGTTTGTAAATATTAATTCTTCCATTTGTTCTACACTGTAAAAAATTTCAGATCAAATTACTGTATTAAGAACTGGCACTTTTTACCGCAATATCCATTTTTTTCTGGACCATGTTACGGAACAAAAAACCTTATATACTCCAATTAAAAAATATTCTTATAATAATTACAGTATAATATATTTTACGATAAGATTGCCTTTATGGATGATGCACTCAAAAGACCGGTATTTTAAAACGTAATTTGATCTGGAATTCCTCACAAAGTTCACTTTTTCATTAGTAACAGGAACAATATCAATTTCATTTATAAAACAATTACATCATCGATGAATATATACGAGTATCTTCCAGGTATGCAGATTTACTAATATTTTGGAACATTTAATCTTAAAGAACAAAATATTAATAAAAAATTGCGAAAATTGCAGCCAATTTTTGCAATTTTTAAATTATATTTTGTTTAATAGGATAAAATATTGCAAAATACATAAAAAAAATTCTGTTGTTGATTTAATTGAAAAAGTGAAAAAAAAAAATTTCGTAATATTCGGGAAAAAGGCTTGTCATGTTTACATTTTGGGGAAAAAAACAAAATTAGAAATTGACTTCAAATCGGACTTCAAGTAAATACTCTTATAGATTTTCTGAATTTTCTACTAATTTAATTTAAATTCATTAATAATACTTCATGACATTTAATTTTAAAAAAGCAAAGCAATCTTTAAAATTATCAAAAACTCTAAACAATAATTGCAATTTGTCAATAATATTCTGTTTATTAAGATTAATAGCGTTGAAATATGTATTCTTACACAAATACGAAAAGTTATTTAAAAAACTCTTTTTGCTTTAATAGAAAAATTTATTTAAAAAAATTGTTAAAAAAAAAACGTAAAATTTTGTAAAACTTTTTTTCGGAGAAAAGAGCCTCTCTCATTTACAAATTAGAGGCAAAAAATTCAAAATATAAGATAATATGAGACTACAATCAAATTTTTCAAATTCATTTTCCAAATTATCGTCTCAACATAAATCAGTTAATTTATCATTTTTCTTCTTGTCATAACGAAAAACAAATTTGGGAGTAAAAATATTGAATAAAAAGCGCTATATCACGTTTGGTAAAATATAAAATATTCATGTAATTTCTTTTGTGATTGCGTTAGTGGTTCACTAATGAGTTAAAAAGAAAACTCTGCGTGTCTGCGTCGCATCATTTTTACCATCTCGCAATTTCATCTGCGTGAGAATGTTAGAATATCCGGTTAATAGCACCAAAAGTAATCCTTTTTTTTCTTCTTTATTTTTATTCATAAAGAAAACCGAAACACGATAAAGAGTTTAAATTTTAATCCCAAGTAATATATTTTCGTGTTCGAATGCACATTTAAACCCTTTCATTTTGAACACTTCATCCAACCTGAGAGGGTGGTGATAGTAAAAAAAATCCCTCTAATCCGATTTCTAACGCCATTATACCAAATTTAACCTAACGGAATATTCCAGGTTAGGTAATCTTTTCTGTAGGGTGGAGTACAGACTGGCTTTTTGAACATTCAGCGACATAAGGCTACCGGCGAAAAAGTCAGAACTTAGACAAGATCGTAAATTTGCGGCATTGACTTTTAAGCCGTTTTGTCTGCTGCTCCGAACGTTTTATTATTGGACGGGGTATAAATCACTACTCTCAATGCTAGTAGACATCTTCTTTAAAATGTATTGGAGAAGCTTTTATTGAAAGTTGGCTTCTTTTTCTTTTGTGTGTCCGCGAGCGTTGAAATTGGCGCTGTTTACGAAACTGTCTTATTGATGTAATCTCTTCATTTCGCATCAATAGAAATGGCTTTTTAAGTTGTTCTTCGCCAACTGGATTTTATTACAGTTTATTGACCGCCAAATTTAGATAGTGTTTGTGTTTTGCATTGCGTTGTGAAGCAAAAGATTTAAATTAATAGGAGGATTTGTCATATTTTGGTTTTATTGTATTATGTTTGAATGATTTGTCTTTTAAAAATACATTTCAATTTCTTTGTATGCAATTTAATTCGATGAATACTCATAGAGACGAATAAAAATAAAAGTTGCAACTTTGAATTTAAAAAAAAAGCAAAGTTGAGTAAAAAAAAAGCAACAAATTAATTTTTAATTCATACAAACATTGAAATTGGCTTGGTTTATAGTAAACCTTTTTCCTATTTGGTTTTGTGCCATAGAAACTGGTTTCTTAAATCCTCCTCACACAAGTTTTGTATTTCATTTCATGTAAAACATAAAGAGGGAAATACTAAATTAAATAAATAGATGTAAGCACAAATTTGAAATTTGATTGCGCTATTCAGACAATATGAAAATAACCCTTAATTTAATGAACAAAAGCGATGATTAGAACAAAAACGATGAAAAAAGCATGGTTTAAAGAATCATTGTCGCTCAATTTTTGAGTATTATTATTTTATACTTCAAATTTTCCCATTTTAGACAAATTTAAATAGAAGTACTAAAATAAATAAATATAAACACAAAGTTATTTAAATAATAATTTTTTTTACTGGAAAAACACCTTTCATTTTATAGAAAAACTTTTTATAATAAAGGCAATTAGGAAATTTTAAAAAAGAAAACTGTCACAAAAAGTTTAATATTTATCAAATCAGCGATTTATATAATCATAAAATTTTGTCAGACTCATTTACATATTAAGCAAAAACTATCTAGGATTTCTTTGAATGCCACATTTGATTGAATTTTGTTTTATAATAATAAATATTTAGAAAACTTCTGTTTTATTACACCTACATCTTTTTTATCCAAAGTATTAAAAAAAATTGAAATCTCAAGAAAAATTGTGCTCATAAATACTGCTGGCAGACATTAATTATTTTTGCAGTGAAAATGTGTTATAAATATTTTTAAGTGTTATTTTTATAATTTTATTACTTGCATCTAGTATCAAGCGCTTGGTTAATTAAGCATACATTTAGTAAATACAAACTTAAATCTACGCATGATAAATTTAATGTTCCAAAAATAGAATTTTTACATGAAAGAGTAATCCTTATTACAGCTTCATAGGTAAATTATAAGTTTACGAAATTTATACACACGCTGAGACTTTAAATTAAATCCAAAGAAAAGGAAGAATTTTAATCAATGTTCAAAATTTTTTAACTTTTATGTTTAAAATGAAGACATAACAAAAGGAACTTTAAGGGAGCAATATGAGCATAAAATAAATATATCGTAGGCTAAGTGACAAATCCCATTATTTGTGAACAATTCACATCACTTTACAATGAGCCAGGCTTATTAGAAAAATCCTTAGCATTTTTCCAATTAGACTGATAGAGAGCAGCGATGGCTCAGGGGATAGAGAGTTCGCCTTCCAATGAGGTGAATCGGGGTTCGATCCCGGCGATAGCTGGTCGATACGAATTCCGCATCCGGCTTGCATCGACCACAGTGCTGAAGTAAAATATTCTCAGTGGTAGACGGATCATGGGTTAGAGTTCCCTTGCCGTCAGGAAAACCGTGGTAGGTTCTCGTGGTTTTCCTCTTCATGTTATTTAGGGAGATTGAGTAATTTTCTGTTTCTCGAAAAGCATATTAGTTGTTTATAATGAGCCTAAGCAGAATCAGATTAATTAGTGACTTTTTGACTTTTCCAGTTTGCAAAATGGTGGCGATATTTGAAAAGTGCTGAAATTCCTAATTAGCCTACAACTTAAACATTGAAATATTCAACGAGAATGACGAATGATAACATTAAATTATTAAATAGTTATAAATTAACTTTTGTAATTTAATAAAATTTTGTTTGTCTTTTTTCTAGATTTGAAATGGGCTGACTAAACTTGAAGAAGACATTTCTATTATCTAAAGGTTTATTAAAGTGCCTGGTTGAGTATTACATAAAAACTGAAATATTTTTGAACAAAAAAATAAAAATGATACTTTATTATGATGCTTTATTTTTTATTGTAAATTGATTCATAACTTTAAACATATTTTTTAAAGTTTCCTTTGATTTTAATTCCAATGTATTATTTTATGTTATCAAAGTAATTGCTTAGATTAATAAGCATTTAAAAAAGGAATATTTGGTCAATACCATTGATTTTTTTTAGGAATATCAAAAAATGTCTACCGTAAAATTTTCCAGATCAAATTATGGTATAATGTAACAGCTCTTTGCATTTATCATCGGTAAAATCCATTTTTTACCTCAAAATATTATACAATAATTTTTGCATTGATTCAATGATTTTAGGACAGTTATTACTGTGAAAATTAAAGTATATCAGACCCCTTTATATGGCTGTGTAATATTCGAATAGCCCCCCAAAAATATTCAGAAAATGAAATAAAAATTAAAAATTTTTTGTTGTAAATTTTGAGGAAATATTAATAATCCAAGGATGGGGATAAATTTTTAATCAAGGTCTAAACATTAATACGACTCATACGAAATTTTTTATTCATAAGTGAAGATTTAAATTTTTATAAATTTTAAATTTTTTATTAAAATCCTTTATTTACTTTATTCACTGAAAATTTAAATAAACCGGTATCTAAACATACAAAAACTGAAAAAATTAATCACATTTAGTTAAATGTTACAACTTTCAAAAAAAGTAATTTTCGTAGAATGAACCGGAAAAAAAATATTTCAGTTTGATTATTTCATCTATTAAATAGACTAATGGCTTTGTTATAATTTTCAGATACATGCCTTTGATGATAGAAATACAACTGATGCACGTATGGAATTGAAAAACCAATTATACACTTGGACAATCAATTGGAAATATAGTAAATATGGTTATATATGATCGCGAAGTTTTAAATTCAAAGGTTCATCAGTGTAATATTTGTCAATATCAACTTTCTTATTATTTTTACTTATGATAACTTGATTTTTCTTATGCGATTACTTTTGATGTTGATTTTACTTATGTGTGATTATTTTACTTCTGATGTATTATTATTATATTATGTATTATTTTATTGTTATACGTCATGTTGGGTTAGCAACTAACTTGCCACCATTTTGTAAAAAAAAGTGTGAGAGTATTAATTAATCTCATCAAACTCAACTAAATGGCTAGAATAAGTTGCGTAATTGAGGTTAAAATTTACATTTTCAATCTTGGCGTACTAATCATGAGTGTTTTTTTTTTAGCTACCTCATCCTCTCTAGAGAAGGATGAGGTAGCTAATAAAACTTAATGATTCTGTTCTTTTTTTTTTTTTGTGGTATTACATCGACTCTTTTCAGGTGTTTTCTTTAACGTGCTTTTTCTGTTTTTTTTTTCTTCCCTTGATTAACCATCTTCATACACGGCACATATGTCGCAAGCAGCTTTTGCGGAACCTTGGTTAAGAATCACTATTTAGTACCTTAAGAAGAATTACTTAGTAGTAACTTATATTTATTACTTGATTACTTAGTTATTACTTCTAAGTAATTAACTAGTTACTAGTAGTAACTTACCAGTAGTAATTCTTAGCATTATTCAGAACCTTGATTAAAAATCATTAAAAAAAAACGAGTTGAAAATGCTCTTTTTTCTAAACTTATATTTTAACATTATATTTTAATGACCTGTAAATTAACATAAATTTTCTCGGAAAAAAGGATCCATATTTTCCGGCAGCACAAAACATCCTCTTTCAAGTAACTTAAAGCAATATTCCAAAAATATTTAATGGCAAACAAACAAAAAAAAGAAGAAAAAAAAAGGTCTGAAATTAGTAGCTAACTCAATATAATGTGCAGTGTTGTTTAGTATCTATATCATGTAGTATTGTGTAACATGTAATAATATACATTTTCCTATAATACATATTTTTATGTCTTAATTTGTTGTTTATATCCCTACAATTCTCTATTTTATTATTATTGAATATTTTCATGCTTTGTATAGTATATATTGAGATTATTTCAGTGCTTAACGAAACCCGTAGTAATTGCTTATGAAATTACATTATTTCTAAAAAGCTATCTGATAATTTAGAAACAAAACAATTGCAACTTATTCATAAAACTGTAAATAGCTTATGAGAATTCCATTATTTGAATGTTAATTCCTATTTTAAGTTTGACAAATGAAAAAAAAATTATTTTTTTAATGTTTGCATACATTGATTGCTTCAATAAAGTAATATTTACTAAATGATGCTCCATCCTTGACATAAATTCATCAAAAGGAAAAATTGTGGATACAATATCTTATTTTATTTTATTTTTGTTCTGATGACTTTCTTTTATAAATTATTTGCTCTAATTCTCCCATTTATTTTTAATTCTCCTAATGGGTGACTTTCCGTTTCCTGGAAATAGTATTTCAATGTAGATATGCCCTTTTCATCTAAAAATCCTGAATGTGAATAATCTAAACGAGATCGACCTACATTTAATTTTTTTTAATGATTTTAAATTGTTAAAATTAAAAAAAAATTGACGAGTGGAAAAATAGACAAAAACTATATTTTAATCTTCTTGGATTTTTCTGTGTATTATTCTATGCGCGATTATCGTCAAAAGTAGTAATACATAGAAGTAATGCTTTTTTATTGCATTAAATTCACAAATTGTGTATCCATAATTCTAGAAAATTTTTCAAAAAATTCATTATACAGTCAAACTCCGCTATAGTGAACCTTCAAGGGACTGAAATTTCGGTTCACTATAACTGGGAGTTCACTATATCCGTTACTCAGGCATTTTAACTAATGGTTCTCAAACTCCTCCCTTTTATTACACATTATTTAAATAAATGACTGAAAAATATTATGCAGTAGCAAAAAAAGTGTTATTTTTCATTACTCTTCGTCTTGCGTACAAAATAAATATTAGTAATATTTAGCTGATGAGCAATCCTCAACATCAGATATGGAAACATTTCCCACATCTCCGATAATTTTTTCTGAATTTCTGTTATTCCGCTTTTTAAACCTATCTAACCTGCCATTCGAGCACATAAAAGTAGCATCATAAAATCGCTTAGCGAATTCATCGACATTTGTCCAGATACTGGAAGATCGCGGCTTCTTCGATTTGTGAACAACTTCAGCAATGCTTCTTCAACATCCTTCTGATCTGCTTTTTTCAACTTTTTTCTGCCAGCTAAATTTTTTTCATGAGCAGAAATTATTAATTGCCTATTTTTCCATATGTTACAAACTGCAGATTTCGATAGTTTATGTTCCCTGCAAATATCAGCTTGATTGCATCCATTTCAATGTTTCTGATTATTGAGGGCCTTATCAACCGATATTAGTGTCCAACTCTTTAACCAATAATTACTCATTCCCTCTGACAGAAAATGCATAATGAAGCAAACAGAAAAAAATGCTTATCTCCACATTACCCTCTATAAATGGTTTTAAAAATCGGTATATGTATTTATTTTGAAGCAGAAATTTTAAAATTATTACAAAAAAAATGAGAGAAAAAATCAGTCGAAGACAGAAAAAAGTTCCCTATATCCAACTTCCTCACTTTTTTGGTTCACTATATCTACAAAAATCAACACTATATGTGTATAGCAAGGCACGGGACCGAACATTTCGTTCACTATATCCGGGAGTTCACTATATACCGTGTTCACTGTAGCGGGGTTTGACTGTATATATTACATTCATTTATATATATTACTTACTTAAATAGACACATGGACAGATTTTATGTTTTCAAATTCTGGTAAATATATTGCATTGATAAATTTTAGTTATAATTGTTAGAAATTAGTTTGAAGTAAGAAATATTAAACATAATTGTTTAAAAGAGAAAAAGTAGTATTTCAATATTTAAAAAGTTTTCATTTGTATTGGTTTAACGATATAGAGTTTATTATTCTGTTTTGATTTTTAAATTTAAACTAGGAAAAAGTTGAAAAAATTCATGAATTAAATTTCTAATTTGTATCTTATTTCAAGTGAGTTTTCTTTAACAACACTCAAATTCTGATTCTGATATGACTCTTTAGCTTGAATAAAATAACTGTTGGGAATATGAAAGATTTTATTCTTGTTCTGTATTTGTCATTTAAAAAATTATCGCGTCAGTGATACTCGGAGTAAGATTTGTCACATTTTTTTTAAATTTAAATATAAATTAAATAAACGTTGGAAAATCCTTAGATTAAAGTTCACGATCAGCATCATATTTTAAATGGAAAACAATGATATGCAGATTATTAGTCTGCTGCTATATATATGAGCAGCTGAATTCAGATATGAGACAAATCTGAATTTTATTTTCACTAAATTTGTCTCTAAGTATACGAAGATTATAATTTTACAAAGTTTCTGTTACAAATTAAATAATCTCAGGACACTGCAAAAATAAAATTCTTAATCTGTATTTGCTTTTTTTAAAAAAAAAACATGTGAAAACCATACGCATATTATGATTTTCACAATTTTTGCGTTGAAATGTAAATTTGATAAACATCGAGAAGTATCACAGGTGTAATTCCGAAACTATATGAAATCCAGAACAAGGATATGTATATCATGATTTTTTGCAAATTTCTGCGTTAAATTTCATAAAAATTATTGCTACATCATTTTTTCTTTTTTTAAATAAATAAAAAATAAATAAATAAGTGACATAAAACAGGAAAAATTAAAATTCTTATTATTAATTTTTTTAAAAAAAGATTCATGTTTAAGTCATACATGCGATCATAATATCAAGTATATGATTGTACTTGTGTGTTTTTCTTTTCAGAAAATTTCCGTCATAATTAATACTAACCGATACCCAAATCTTGAGTTGTTATTTAAAATTAATGGAATTTTGAAAATTTAGAAAATATTTCAAATTATTTATTATGAAATTAGATGGAAATCACATAAGATTACAAATATGGTCTGCAAATGTCCCTTGCCATGCCCCCCTCTGTTCAATTTTTTTTAATAAACTATTATTCCAAACTGGACCAAATTTAGTTATGATTTGTCAAAAATAATCATTTGTTAAAAATACCCAAATTCAATAAGCGTGGAAAAAAAAATCGAAGATCTAAACTTTTTGGCTTCTATTTTATGTTAAGAGAAACTATTTATAATAAATATTAAACAAAGCTTAAATCTTGAGTCCAACGCAAATTGTTATTTAATTAAAAATTAACAAGCTTCTTAAATTGAAGACGGAAAAGTCACAAAAAAAAAAATTTCAAAGAATTTAATTTCAAATTGTTTCGAGTTATTTGTTGACTAAACATATAATGACCTTGAACTAAGTTATTTTGAACATTTTATGGAATACACTATTATTTCCATAAATATTGCCTAAAAGAAAAAAATTAAAACTACTAAATAAAAAAATTATTGATTTTATTTATGAATAAAAAAATAATTTCTGTATAAAAAAACTAAGTTTCCTTATCTAGTTAATTTCCAAAAACAATGACATTAAGAAAAAAATCATAATCACTAAAGACACTAACTGTTGACAAATTTAAATGCTTGTTTAGGGGGTATGTGCGGGGAGGGAGCAGGGAACAGCCAGAAGATAAGGTGCAGTAATTTCATGTCCAACGACGTCATCAACAATATAGCTGTAATAAAACTGACACTACTAAACCCATAAACAGAGGGCAGCTTGTTTATGACTTTTTTCCCACCCCCTCTTCCCCGATCCTCCTCCTTTTTTTACGCAATTCAGTGATGAAAAGAAATTGTAAAAACGAACACGTGATTGCTTTGAGGGTAAAACGTCTTGGATTGAGGTAGGAAGAAAGAAATCTTAGAATTTTTATAATTATTTTTTTTTAAATGTTTTCTTGTGTTAAGAGATGTTTCGCGTTTATTTGAAATTAAGTTGTGTTACTGTCGATCGAATATTGTGGATTATTACTAAAGGAATACAATCAATACAAAAAGGTATGTTATCATTTATTGATTTTTTTTTTTTTGAAAATTAATAAAATAATCTTATTGAATTTTTTTTCAAATTGTCAAACTGTCACACAAAATTTCTGAAATATATTTATTAAAAAATATAGCAAATGACTCCCCTTCCCCCCCCAAAAAAAAAATGCTGCAAGTCGTTTTGTATGCTTTTTACTTGTCAAGAGATGATAAAAACTAAATAAATATCTTGAAATGTCTTTGAATATTTTATTTGTTATTCTTCAAACATTCTTTTCAACTGTGAATTATTTCTGAGCAATCAACACAGGGATACGTTACAATTTTTAAAATTTCCATCTATTCATAAAAGCTTTAAGGCAAAGAATTTTATTTTAATACCTAAAAATATATCCAGCTTCGCTTAATATCTTTTCCGGTATACAAAAATATTTGTTACTTTTGCTTGCTTAAACTGCTAAAATACAAAAAAAGTAAACTAATTAAGGAGACTCTTGTGAATATCAAATCTGTAAACACTGTTGCAACGACAGGTATGATGTCATACTAAAGAGTGAGAGTATATTGTATAATTTAAAAATGTTCGATCAATTCATCAAAACTTTATAGCAAATAATTTTATTTGTCTTTAAAAAAAACAGTAAGTATATTTAAAATATTTAAAAAATATTTTTTGTACCAAAATTGCATATAAAAATATTTGTTTCAACTAGTTTTTTGATAATTTTTAAAACGAAAATTCATACCATGGTAAACAAATTAAAGATTGTAATTAAAGTGTGTGAATGTTTCATTTTCTTTTTTGCAATTTTAAAATTATTGATTGAAGAAATTTTGTCGAAGAGATAACATTAAAAAAAATTTTCTCACATTTTTGCAATTTCAAGTATGTTTGATACGATTTACTTAATTTTGTAGAAGGTACTGTATTTGCAGTACTCTAAAGTATTGATATTTTAGATCCAACATATTGCAAATGTTTAGCTAAAAATAAAAATTCTTTGAAAATGTCAAAGAAAAATATTGTGAACTATGTATTGTAGAAGTAAAATACATATAATTATTCGTTTTGATATTATCATGTTATCTAAACGATAAATATAATTGAAAATCTTCTGAATACTTTTTTGTTACTCAGGGAAATTGAAAATTTTATTTTACATGTATGTCTTAGTGTATCAATTTTTTATATTAAAAATGTATCTCTTTGTAGACGTAAATTATTAATATTATAAATTATCGATTGTTGTTCGGAAACTTCTCCTTTACAGCTGAAAATGTATCAATTGAAAATATGAAAGATTTCTTAAATTTGGAATCATCATTTTGAAAATGTTAGAATGAGTGATGTCGGTGATTTTGATCAAAATTTTTCAAATTTTTTTATTATGTTATTGCCTAAAATTGGACGCTTAATATTTTTATATCATTTTTACCTGTATCATATTTTAACCTGGATCTTATTGTTTCATATTAGAAAAAACATGTTTATTTTTAATAATTGTGTCAGTTATGACAAAAAATTTTAATTTGTTTTTTGAGTTTTCATACAATTGTTAACATTGTAAAAAATTTATACAAAAATTTCCATATCATTGTTACAAAAAGCATCAGTCACAAAGGATCTTGAATAAGTTTTTACCCATATTTCATTATTTAATTTACTAAAGAAATAATGAATAATACTTCAAAACGTTAATTTAGGTGGATTTAAAATAAAGTAACAAGATTAAGAATTACGACTTATCTTTCTTATCGTTGTCTACCTATTATTTAGATATTTCTTTTGTTCATTTTGATATTCTTTATATTTTAAGAGGTTGTAATGAGAAATAATTATATTTGATTTAAATAATTTAACAGCACATAATATTTACTGTTTAACTTGCGAAATATTTTGCTTATTTAAATGACATCTCATGTTATGTATGCGTGCTAATTTTTGCAATATATGTAATTTAGATAACTTAATAGATAAATCAACACATAGTTTTAAACCAAGTTATTTTAATGACCATAAAAAGTTTTTGATTATTACATGATTTCCAATTTCTTATATTCAGAAAAAAATTAAGCAGAAGATTTTATATTCAGAAAAAATTATTTAAACTAAAATTTATCAATTATACATTTTAATTTATTCATACTTTTTAAATCAAAATTCACTCACCTTTAAAAACTCACAGTAAAAAATGCCTATTTTGGATATTTTGATTTTGTAAGCTGAAGACTATTTGTAGAAGTAAATAAAAAACTCTTTAATTTATGAAAGTAAAATTAGAATTTTTGATGAAGTCAGTAAATAATATAATAGTCAATAAATAAGATGAAGTCAATAAATAATAATAAAGATCTTACGAGGCGAATGAAAAATTTAACTGTTATTAAAAAAGCTACCTACCTGTAAATAATACCAAGAGCAGTTTTATATGAAATAATTTGTTTGGAAAAATTTTACATCATTTTATTGGCCAAATCCCTTCACTTTTATTTTGAATTCCTTTTACCTTTTTATGTTGGCCTAGTTGTCTTATTTTTTTTAAATTTAAATTTAATAACGTGCATAATCATTGATATATTTTATTTATATCAAAAAAGCAATTTTGGTACTTTTTATGGATTCAGATTAATAATTTTTGAGGTGAAATTTTTTCTCTTCGAGAATAACTGTTATAATTTTTATAACTGTATATCGCATGTGCTATTTCATTTCTTATGTTTTATACATGCATTATTGTGTTACGTCGTAAATAATTTTCGGTATTTCGTGTAACCGTTTTCGGAATTGAGGAAATTTTTTTTTAACTATTGACTTATATCTACAGTCTAAATAAGCTTTCTCGAAAATAATAGTAAAAATCAGAAAATAATTGAAATATTTATTAAAAAAAGAACACGCGAAATATTTACAGTTTAACCTGTAATGTAATTTAATATTTTTATTTATTCTAACGAAATTGAATATTTTTAAAATTATTAATTAATGCAAAAATTTTATATTTAAGTTAATTAAAAAGAACTTTTAATTTTTTATATATTGTTAACAGAAAATATAATTATGTAGCATATAAAAGTATTGCTATAAATATTGTCTCTATTAACAGTTATCTCCAACGAGGTTAATCTTTTGATTAATTAAAAATAGCAACAAAATTAATAAAGGAATAGGAAAAGGAAAGTTAAATACAATATTGAAAAAAAAAAAACACTAGTTAAAAAAGTATTAATCGTATGTTATTTAATGACTATACAATAAATGAAATTTATCGAAATCTAGAATAATTTAGATAGCACAAGGGTTCTAACTGTTACGCCCAACTATATGAAGTTTAACAAAGTTCTTTTTCGTTTATTCTGAATTAATTTTTCGAAAAAAATATCTAATTTCATTTAAATAAATATTTTATTTCTAATTCTCGGTGCATTTTCTTATGTATACTTTCAATGCTCAACCATAAATAAAATTATAATCAGTTAATTATTCTGTCTTGTATAAATTAATATAATATTCCATTCAAGATTTATATTTTGTTGTATTCAGTTAATTTTTAATATAAATATAAAAAGAGTAGTGTTTTGGATTTGGGCTAGAATTATTGTTGCTGAAAATAGTATAAAATACTTAAAACAAACCATTTTGTAACAATCAAACCATTGAATGTTTCTTTATGATTAAAGAAACTGAACATTGCAACATTAGTTACATCAATAAAATTATCAAGTCAATTAGAATAAAACTAACATGTCATGAAATTATTATGCTATTTAAATGAGGGAATACTCTTTTTTTTCAGTTTTAATTCGTAATTCTAATATTATTTTCAATTGCATGTTTTTTACAAAAATATTTTTTACTTTTCAGTTATTCAAAATACTTACTTATTGCGGAGGTACATAACAAAAATATAGTTCTAAAAAAATCCAAACCCAGTGGGATTACTTTAAATAATGATAGAAAAATCTTGACACAGTATTTTTATATTTGGCATATTTATTGTATACTATTAATATTGTTACTCAAAAAAAATTTTTTTTGTTTTTGTTTTTTGTTTGTTTTTGTAGGTGAGAATTCAAATAATAAACCATATTGACTCAAATGAACGATATTAATCTTTGCTTTACCACACTGCATAAATATTTCATATGAATCATGGATTTGCAAACAAAAGCCCGAAAAAAAGCACCTCATTAACTATTATATAACGATTCAATTCGGGCCTCAAAATTCAAATTTAATTAAATTAAATAATTATTTGAACATGATTAGATATTTTTTTGAAATTTAATTGATGTACAATGTTTAAAATTTCATGTTTTCTGAAAGAAACTTTTCTAATTTTTTATCCAATAATTAATATGCAAAAATATTGTTATGAATAATGTACGAATTAATAATAGTCTGTCAGGGGCTTAATCCTTTCATAAGTTAAAAACATTAACAAAAATTATAAAGCATTTAAATTGAATAAAACTAAAAAAAAATTTAGTTAATTTTTTCGTCAATAAAAAAATTCAGGAAAAAGTTAATTAAAAAATTAATAAAAAATTAGTGGGTGAAATATTTCTTTGTTTTGTTAAATACATTAATAAAAATTATAGAGCATTTAAATTTAATACAACTAAAAAAAATACTAGTAATTGTTTTTGCATATTTGTTACATCACAATACAACATGAGTAATTATTGAAATTAAGAAAAATTTTAGAACTACTTAAACGTTCTAATCATTTTGTTCAGTAGTATGAATTGGAAAAAGTTCCTTTCTGTAAATTTTAATTCATATTAAGTTATTAAATTACATTAAGTTATTTTTTGAACTAATTTTATTCGAATAAGCATCAAATTACAGGAAATTTGGTGTCCACGGCCCGAATTGAAATGTTTTTAGATTCATCTAATTAACTACGACATGCTTTTTTCCTTGTGCTTTATAAATGTGCTTCTTCTTTCCGGTATTTCCTTTTCAGTCCACCAATTTATTTTTACTAAGAGAAAAAAGAATGTACTTAAAAAATATATGTGAACATGTTCTATCAAGTATAAAATCCATATGGTGCTTTATTTCTCACGAAAAACCTGTTCAGTATTTTTGCATGAACTAGTTCTGTCATATTTATCACATATACTGTTTCTGACATAAACCATTTCCCAAATGTCATAGAAAAAATAACATCTGTTTCGAAAAAAAAAAGAAATGATTCTTTGATCTCTGGCATACGCATCTCCCTTAGTTTGGCACCACTGTAAAGCGTATCGGAGCGTGGGTGGGGGATAAAAAATAAAATAAGAATGGGAAGAAAAAGAAAAAAAAACAGTAAGAAATAACATTCCACTCGCGTTATTGGATTCGAGTCTAATCCAATTCGATTATCCTGCAAAAGAAAATGGAATGCTACGGAAGTGTCCCCCTTCACCTAATGGTGTCTGCCACCTGTGCCTTTCTCCAAAGTCATTTTGAAATCGAAACGGGAGTGAGGGCAGCCAGTTCGATACCTAATAACGGCCAAAAGAGTATCGATCCTTTCTTCGAAACGATCTTCAGATGGGGCTAAAGAAACTGTATTAGATAGCCTCTAGGGGGATGGAAAGAAATAGAGAACTTGCCAATATCTAAAAATCACAAATCCATGCTAAAAAGAAGAAAATAGGAAAACCTTTGTAAAACAAGAATAATGTTTTTTATTTAACATATTTTATTTAATCCTTATATTGCCTTTATAAGTAAGTGAGTAATTTGAACTTTACTCTAAGGAAAATAAATTCAACTTAGAACCAAATTAGGGTGAAAATTTGTGGTAATTTTAACTAAGTGTAAAACTAAATCGTATTTCCGTTCGAGTTGAATCATGGTAACATGCGATAAGATTTTATTATTAAGAAGTACAATAATATGCTCCAACTTCTATCCTTATTTACTAAACTTAAAATGTTGTAACAAATTAGAGAGATATTATAGTTTAATACTCCATGCTTTTTCTAACAGTGTATATTATCAAAGTAGACGTGATGGCTCAGTGGTAAGGTACAGGGAGGCCGGAGGTTCAAATTCCAGTGGTGGCATGAAACCTATTCAGCATATATTCGATGGGTACTAGCTGGTCTGTGAAGTAAAAGTGGTTTGGGCTCAGTACCGAACATTCTACATGAAATTATAGAACCTTAACCTCTATAAGCCCCTGACCTACAACAGGATGTTGCGGCAACGTTTTACTTTATATTAATAAACCTTTTATTTTAAAGAATATTTTAAAGTATTACATTGAAGTAAACTTTGATGTATTGGTTGCTTTTCAAGTTGAACCATAGTATCTTCTAATAAGATTTAAGATGTACAATAATGCGATATGATTTAACTTAGAACTTTATTAAAGTTATAGCAAATTCGGTTAATATTATGGTTCAAAACGCCTCACATTATATAACAATGTGTATTCAACAAAACTTGATGATGAAATTTAATACGATTTCAAATAGACCATAAGAAAAAGTTTTTCCGTTTATATTTTCTTAAGCAAAATTATTTAGTATTTTCAATACAGCATTTATAAAGAACACATATTAGTGGTTCTATACACCAATACCCTAGTTTTTAAATCATAACCTTGTTTTGAATGAAAGAAAAAGAACTATACTTTCCTTATGTAAAGAACTCCCCTAGTCATTCGTCTGGAGTAGTGGTGGTGACTATGTTTACGAGGTTTAACTATTACAAGTAGGGGTGTTGAGTCATTATTAAAGACATGTTTTGGATTGGGTGGGCGAGAGAAAATGAATTAGATGAGAAAGAAGCTCCCCTTTTTGAAATGCGATATTTCTTGTTCCCATAGCTGCATGCGATCTTAGACCTTGTAGAAAAGGGAGTTCTTTCTGTTAAACTATATTCTTGAAAATAAATTGTCCAATTCATAATTTACAGCGTTTATAATTATTTTCTGGCGTACATACATACAGAAACAACACGTGCATTTTCAAGTTGAAAAAAAAAAAAAAAAAACAGCAACGCGTTTTAAGTTGCTAGAAAATGGCAATATATGGCAAAAATGATTAGGTAAAGCAAAAATGTCTCTACGTTTTTGATTTCCTATTCGATAAAAGAGCATGAACTATTTATAATGTATTCTAGTAAAAATATAATCAATTTCTTAGTCAAAAAGTCAAAACCATAAATTTTTCATTTGCTATTGCTATGCAATGGGACTTCATAAGGACGCAGTTGATGGGCACAGAAGCTTCAGGTTGACAACTGCAGAACCTTTTTAAGGTTACAAGCAAATCTCTTTAAAGTGAAGCGCTTCTCTGTCGAGCAGATGATGATGATGAAGTTTATAAAAGGCGTCTAAAATCTTTCAACATTAAAAAACTTAAGTCTTTTCTCAATTTAAAGCTTTCAAAATTTTAGAAGTAAATACAAAAGTTTGTAGATGTTCAAAAGTGAATCTGCAGTACTGAATAATCATTTATGACATTCATAATATGATCAACAAGATGAAATTTAATTTGAAATATAATTTTCTTTAAAACAATATTAAATCACTAAGTTTCTACTTTCAAAAGCAAATCACCGTTTTCTTCTTTTTAGGCTTTTTTATTATAATTCTTCAAAAACAGCACAAGAATTAAAGCATGGTCATGATGGATGCAATTTTATAGCCTCTTATTATTACGCATTTAAAATGTAAAGCAAAATTCGAAAAGTCCAGAAGTTCCTTTTATGTAAACAGATAATAAATCACGTTTTAAATACAACCATAACATTCACGTTAATATTGTGATGGTTGCAAGTCTTAATGTATCTCACTTTTGGAATCAAATAGATGAAAGTTTGTAAATATTCAGAAATCTTCTTACATATCATCAATTTTATTATACACTAAAGCATTCCACAAGATGAGAGTACTTCTCTTTCTCAAAAAATAGATGATCATAGAAGCTAATCAAATTTCGGGACAAAATAATACCACATTGACCAATTATCAGGTACACTGATGACTCTGAGCAATAAGAATGATGACAAAAAGGCCAGAGGAACGTTCAAGTAGTTTGTTGAGTTTCAGAGTGATATTCTGCAACAGAGTATTTCTTTTTATTAAAAATGAATAAGAAGGTTACAAGGCAGCGTATTCCAGATGAATCAATGAAGTGTTTAGAAATCTGTGTTGAAAAAATGCATAGAAGCAATTGCAAAATATAGTTTTCAAAATATGATAAGCGTTTTCAAAATTTACAAAAATTTCCTCATATTGTCAACTTTTATGCTTAATAATTTCACATATTTAAACTATTTCTCCGTTTTTAAGTCCAGACAATTGTTTTTTAGCAAGATATATATATACATATATAGTAAATAATTAAAGTTTTACTTCAAATATTTTTTTTAAAAACTTTTTTCCGCAGATAAAATGAACTTTTAAAGGCAGCCTTGTTGATTATTTAATAGCCAAACGGTGAAGCATTTGGTACAAGAAAGTAAGTGCCTGTAAACCTGATTGTGGAAACGATTCTAGCAATTTTCCAGTCCTTTTGTCTAAACACCTCCTATTTATTTGAATCACGCTGTATGAGATAGATCATTAAGAACAATTTATAAAGCTTTTAATAAATTTCTAAGATTCGAGCAATAAAAGCTTTTTCAAACAAATTTCTAATTTCTATTTTCTTTTTAATTTCTTGCAAAAAATTAAAAAAATCAATAAATAAATAATCTAACAAAAGTATACTATAGAATCGTTTATCCTTTTCTGCTTTTACATCAAAAATACAACATTCCCGTAAAAGATAAAATATTTTTGAGATATTTTCTCTGAAATATTGCAATTTAGTTACTGATGTAATTTTTTATAAATATTGTAAATAAATTATGGAAAGTTACATTTTTCAAATTTAATATTTCCAATTTATTAAGAAAAAAATGCATTACCTCATTCCGTAGAGTTTTGAGTTACAGTAGCGGGGATGAATCTTAGAGACAAGAGATCGAATTCTCTTGAAAGAGTATAAGGACGCATGGAATGCGGTGATTTGATATACATTCGCTAAAAAAATATGAGTTAAAGTTGTTTAGACGGAAAAATATAAGAATTTTTTTTAAAAATTTAATCTTGAATGGCATTTCGCACTTTTATGAATTAGTTCGATTATTACGAAATAGATGGCAGCACAAAGGTTCTACGTCATGACGTTTGAAATTTTGTGAATTTTTTTGACGTGCTTAGGATACGTTTCAGAATGCGTTTTCTGTCCGAAACGTTTTGGTAATGCATGGGTAAAGTTATGTTAATGGAACATTAAAAGGTTAATAGGGAAAAAATGTATCGTGATGGGGATCACTGTATAGGGAAATATAATACGAAAACGAGAATAGCTTTCATGATAAGTTATCAAGCACGTAATCCAGACAAACGTACTTATTGTTTTCATTTGATTTCAACATAACAATACTCTAAAGAAATGGCTCTTTTAAAAGCTAAAGTAATTTTATGTCTCCTTGATGAAAATCACTTTTCCTTTTTTCCGGTAACTCTTTTGTTCGATACCTTATTTTACTGCTCCCTTATTTTCCTAAACTTTTCATTTTCATGTTCTAAAAACAAACTAAAACAAGATTTGAATCACAAATGTGATATTGAATAATTTCAACAATTACTTATTGAATAAATATTTTGTAACAATCCTTTCAGAAGACCCGATAAGGCTAATTTTACGATGAGGCTAATTTTAAACCTCACAAATATAAAATACTTTATTTACTTTTTGATAAAGGCGACCATTGACCGAAGTTTGGTGTTGTTTGGCATAATGTGTCATGACATGATTATAAATATGTTGACAAGCGAATTTCTGCGTTGAAGTGCAAACGACCAAGATGAGAAGGAAGACAATTAAGGCGAAGGAAGGATTGGCTATAAAACGGAAGCTCCCTGCCTCTGTACCTGCAAAACTGTTTCTCAGAGACTGATTAAGGGTGATTTATGAAGCTTCATGAGAGGTCTTATCCTTTGGCCGGCTTATCATTTAAGCTGTCAATGCGACCTTACTTCAAGGAAACACTCCAAGCAAAAATATTTACAGGGAACAACTAAAAAGTTAGGAATTATAAAGTGTAGGAGAAAGATTTTTGTAAAATTCCTTTTTGGAACTTAAAACACAAGAGATTACTTCTAAATTTATAATGTCTGATGTTTAATGCTTGCGTGAATTAAATTTTATAAAATCCAACTTGACGTTAACTTTGACGTCTCCAATAGTAAGTTTCTAATGGGAAACAGAGCAATGCTTGTAGGAATGAAATTTAGAAAAATCCAACTTGAAGGTAGCTTTGAAATCTCCAGTAGTAATTAATCTCCAGTAGATAAATTATTTTCAAGCATAAAGTGGAAAATTATGAAGAGTAAGATAACCATTTTTGTAGGGTGCTTGAATAGTCAAGTTGAAATTATGCTTTCTAATTCTAGTAAGCAAGATTCTACTCAGCAGGATCTTAATGATCTAGGTTTTATTGAATTTTCATAAAATTCAATAAAGGTTTTATTAGATTTTTTCAAAACTTAACTACATAGTTATAAAAAATTTTTTTTACTACTTGTGGTAAGTTTGATTTGTGATCGTTAGAAATTAAAATTTTTTATAAAATTTACCTTAAAGTGCACACAAAATAATCTTAAAATCCTTAAAAAGTAAAGCTGAATTTAAATGTCTAAAACCAAAAAACTAATTTAAAAATGCAATTTTGTTTTAAATCATGTATCAAGTTGCCTTAATTATCCAATAACTTTTTTCTGAATCAAATATTTTGAAAATACATTTTTAAGTATGGTATATGATATACAGTGGCGTACAAGTCTCCGGCCTGTATATTTATTTGCACTTTTTTCAGATTTTTGGCTTTTTAAATGAGTGATATATTATTGTAATCAAATTTAAATAATATCATATTCCTTTTAATTATTATGTGTCTGCACATTTTTAAACATAAAATATGAAATAAACTGCAATAATTCCGTGTATATCCGGTCGCATATTTTTTTCAGATTGATGGAGTTAGTCGATATATCGTCATAATCAGTTTATCCTAAATTTCTGTCATAAACATTCAGCTTGCATTAGAATAACTATCTTTATGTGTGAAAACGTATGTTTGGCGTGGTTAAATTTTTTCATAGACTACTTGAACTGGGCTAGTGAGATTTAGGATTTTTTTTTTCAGGAATACAAATATATTTTAGACGGGAGTGAGGGCAGGAAATATGAAACAAGAATTATGTTAAATATGAAACTGACATACATAGTGGATGCAATGTTGCTGTTTTAGTTGTCTTACGGATCATGCACTCGGATATTAATGCAAAATATATCACTTCTGTAATAATGTACACTGTAAAAAAATTCTAGACAAAGGGCCCTCAGGTACTTTTTACCGAATAAATCCATTTTTACCAAAACATGCAGCGAAATAAAAAATCTGTACCATAAGTTTTACAGCAATAAATACTACAAAATCACTCTAATTAAATAAATATTACTGTAAAAATTACTGCAAAAACGGATTTTATGGATGATGCCCCCAAAGTGCCGTTACTACATACCGTGATTTGATTCGGAGTTTTTTACAGTGTTATTGCATTATAGATTTTTAATTGCATAGTGGATTATTTCTTGGACCGGTACATTTTGTAAAACTATCTTTTGAAGTGTACATATCAGATGTCAGNAATCAGTCTCTGAGAAACAGTTTTGCAGGTACAGAGGCAGGGAGCTTCCGTTTTATAGCCAATCCTTCCTTCGCCTTAATTGTCTTCCTTCTCATCTTGGTCGTTTGCACTTCAACGCAGAAATTCGCTTGTCAACATATTTATAATCATGTCATGACACATTATGCCAAACAACACCAAACTTCGGTCAATGGTCGCCTTTATCAAAAAGTAAATAAAGTATTTTATATTTGTGAGGTTTAAAATTAGCCTCATCGTAAAATTAGCCTTATCGAGTCTTCTGAAAGGACTGTTACAAAATATTCGGCACCGCTCTTTATTCAATAAGTAATTGTTTAAATTATTCAATATCACATTTGTGATTCAAATCTTGTTTCAGTTTGTTTTTAGGGCATGAAAATGAATGGTTTTGGAAAATAAGGGTGAAGTGAAATAAGGTTTCGAAAAAAAGAGTTACCAAAAAAAAGGAAAAGGGATCTATCTTCATCAAGAAATAAAATTACTTTAGCTTTTAAAAGAGCCATTTCTTTAGGGTATTGTTATGTTAAAAAAATTTTGGGATTCGGATAGATTTATAAAAAATAAATTCATTTAGCTTATAACCTAAAATTAATTTGACTTTTCAATCATTGTTTGGGTTATAAGGTACTATATATTTTCAAAATGTTGTCTACTGTAAAGAAACAGCCTCTTGTGTTCATAAAAAGACAAATTTGTAAATTCTGAGCTTATAACTACAAATGAGCCATACAAAAAATTAACAAAACAAGCGCATTTCGTATAAAAGAAAATAGCTCCAACCTTTACTGTTACTCACATTTTACATAACCATAGCTCTAAATTGAAGCAATTAATAAAGTTATAATTATTTGAATCAAAGCTAACTTTTTCATGCGATCTAATTAAATAATAATAAATAAGTAACAAAGCAATATTTTTTAAATTCGGTCATAATAAAAACTAAAATAAAAATTATTTATTTTTCACTCAGCTATAAAATATTTGTTTTTCACTCAGCTACCAAAGAATGTTATAAAAGTATACTAGCCAAAGCCTGGCACCCCACTGCGTATTTGTTTTCAATTACACTGTGCACGTTATGTAAAATTTAAACTTTGGATATTTAGATTCAGAATTGTTGGAATAGTGTAATTAATAAATAGTGTTGCTTTTAATAACTGCTTTTAATAATATGTATGCTTTTAATAAATAGTGTTGCCTATCACTGCGTTAAGTGCACATCCATTAAAAGTGTTTACAAAACCTTATGTATCTCTTTAAGTGTTTGTTACATAATTTACTTTATATATTTTAAATAATTTAAATAATTTGAAAAGTTTTGACATCCTACTATTATTAATTATACATGTCTTTAAACGCAAATTAAATCTTAAATTAAACGTAAATTAAATTAACAATTTAATAGAATTTGAGTTACAAAAGTCTATGTGTACATAGTATATTGGGAAATATAAGTTTTAAACTTACTAATACTCTAACTAATTAACTATGATACTCTTGCTAATTAACTAAATGTTATATTTAGTTTGTCTCTATTGTACCGATTATGCTTTACTTTCTTTTAGATTTTATTAAAAAAGAAAATCCTTTTTACAATTCCAGTTTTCATTTATTTAAATTATCTCAAAGTACGGTATTTGATAAAATACTTCGAAGTAAGAGTAAAAAATAGTGTATATTCTAACATCACTATTTCTTTTTCTTCTTTTTTTTTTTTTTTTAAAGAAAAAATTCTTTAAAGAAAAAATTCTTTAAAGAAAGAAAAGTGATTGCAAGTAAACATCGGAACAGTTTAATATAGGGTATATTTGGTTTCGAAAGCTGAACGTAAATTGTCGAAAAGATTTCTTTTCCAAATGAATTGGGATGCAAGATGATTGTAGGAGAAAAAATTTTTAAAATTAAAAAAAAAAAAAAAAAAAAAAAAAAAAAAAAAAAAAAAAAAAGACGTAACAATAACAAAAAAAGATGTAAAAATAAGGACGTAAAAGACGTAATTATTTTGCTGTAGTTCACAACCATTCGAAAATAAGTAAAAAAAATTTTAAATTACTAGAGCTGCACAAATTTAATACCCTTAGTTCATCAAGACTTTTCCCCATTATGTTGATGAATCCATCATTCAGACCTTTTTTATATAAGAAAAAAAAGAACTGCCTGGTATTATCAACTGTTGTAACAGCGTGACTCATCAAAATCAATATTGATTCAAGGAGTATCATGGTTACACTTGTTTCAACCCATCCTCTGGAGCATCCTCCTTCCCATCCAAAGACCGCTTCTCCCTCATCCATTGTGTGGAGAAAATACTCCATGTTCATTGATGCATCCCTAACGATAACTGGAATCCCACGAAATGATCGGATGGAATCGTGTGAAAAGACAGGAGAGGTAATTTGGGATAGGGATGAACGAAGTTTTGGTATTTTATCAGTGAATGGAGTTTGGCATTAGGGTTGGTGAAGAACTAATTTTAAGTAATGATAACAAACGGAGAAAAATAAAATTCTGGTAAAATTACCGTACTGCATGGAAATGATATTTTTGGCAGAAATTCAGGTTAATAAAACTAAAATTTTTATTCATATGGTAACGGTTTCCAGATATTATGATTTTTAAAATTAGAGTTCTTATAATAGACATTTAGTAAAAAATACAAAACTAAAAAGTGAATTTAATCGAATAAATGTTTTTAATTGCTATGCTCTTAGGTATCATAATAAAATTACCGATTTTATCACTTTTACCAAATTTCATCACATATTATGAAATTCTATTTTATTATTAATTCCACAAAATCGCTTTGGTAAAAATTACCGAGCCTCTTGGTGTTTCTATAGAGCCAGAAATACGGAAAATTTTATCATATTCTAGTAGTCTTGATCATACTTTTTTCTCAGTGTAGGAATTCAAAACTAGCAGTAACACAATAAGTAAAATATTTTTCTGATTTTTGTTTGATAACTCAAAAATTATATTTAATTTCAAAATTGCTCCACGTGAATTTGAATTCTGTAAAGTTTTAATTTCAATTGTACTATGAATATGAAAATAAAGTGTTTTAAAATTTAAATACTACATCACATTCTTTATTAATAAGTGGCTTATCAAGAGTGGCAGGTTGTTTCATGTTAATAAGAGTTCTCAAACATATAAAATTTAGAAAGGAATAAATTTTATAAAAGCCATAATACCATCGGCTATGCATGACACATTTTGAAGCAGTTGGTTCAAGAGAATATGGTTCAATATTAAGAAAATCTTACCTTCCTTTTTCAATTCTTAGAAGAGTTTTAAAAGCTGTGTATCTTAAAATTAATTTGTAGTTTAGGCTGTGGCATGGATCTAACAGAATTGGGGTTTATTTTTACTCAAAAAAGTTATTATTTCAAAAATAGAGAGTTGACATTTACAGCCTCCCTTAATCTCACTATGTGAATAGACTGTGCATTTAGATCATCTGATAAAAAGAAAAAGAATCAGGGCTAGTGTAAAGAGCACAAGGAGGAAAAAAAGACCAGAAAGAGAAATCCGAATAGGAAAAAAAAAAAAACAATAAAAAAAAAATAAAAAAAAACTGCTCTGGGGTTTAATTAAAGTGTTTTAAAGATAAACACACACATATATGGTGATTTTGTTTTAATCCATCTTTTATGGGGGGGGGGGATTTACTTATCTATTTACATGAGTGGGCTTCTTTGCAAACACAAAAAAAAAATAATTTTAATAGCTCTTTCCAGTTAGAAAAATATTTAGGAAAATTTTAAAAAGACAGCAAGCATCCAGTGTTCAAGCGGGATTCGAACCCACTATATATACGCGTCAGAGCAGTCAGGGAAACAGCACTACTGCGCAACGAAGTGCAAGAAAAACAACCATATGTTATTGGGGAATTAATTGCAGTGGTTATTGCCCATCTGCGAAACGCTCTGAAGCGTAGAGATAGCGCACTCAATACCTTTTTTTAAAAATCAATTTTGCGGTATTCGCTCTTCAATTTGACAAAATTGATTCCAGAAGTATGATTGATTAAAAAACATTTTACATTGAATATATAAACCTTTATTTGCATGTAGAACAAAATGATTTTTATTGTTATACTTGCGTATGTGCTCATTATAAAACAGTCTCGCAGTGGACTGATCGTTTAGGTACGGTTCCCAGCATATCACCGAAATCAGGCATCACTGGTTGCGATCAGTGAGTGGGTGGGTGACCACTTGGATCAGTCTGCATAGGGACCGAGGGTGTGCGGTATTGATCCTCGTTAAACTGTTCTACCATAAAGTGCTCAACTTTGCTCGCAGATCGTTAGGCTACCGAAACGGGGGTGCCATCCCCTCTGTAGAGGATCAAAATTGTGATGGCATGTCTTCGGATCATCCTCAGGGATGTTTGTTTCCCAGACCATCGCCAATAGCCCATTGCGCAGTTCTAGTGCGACNATTAATTCCACAAAATCGCTTTGGTAAAAATTACCGAGCCTCTTGGTGTTTCTATAGAGCCAGAAATACGGAAAATTTTATCATATTCTAGTAGTCTTGATCATACTTTTTTCTCAGTGTAGGAATTCAGAACTAGCAGTAACACAATAAGTAAAATATTTTTCTGATTTTTGTTTGATAGCTCAAAAATTATACTTAATTTCAAAATTGCTCCAAGCGAATTTGAATTCTGTAAAGTTTCAATTTCAATTGTACTACGAATATGAAAATAAAGTGTTTTAAAATTTAAATGCCTCATCACAGTCTATATTAAAAAGTGGCTTGTCAAGATTGTCATGTTGTTTCATATTAATAAGAGTTCTCAAACATATAAAATTTAGAAAGGAATAAATTTTATAAAAGCCATAATACCATCGGCTATGCATGACACATTTTGAAGCAGTTGGTTCAAGAGAATATGGTTCAATATTAAGAAAATCTTACCTTCCTTTTTCAATTCTTAGAAGAGTTTTAAAAGCTGTGTATCTTAAAATTAATTTGTAGTTTAGGCTGTGGCATGGATCTAACAGAATTGGGGTTTATTTTTACTCAAAAAAGTTATTATTTCAAAAATAGAGAGTTGACATTTACAGCCTCCCTTAATCTCACTATGTGAATAGACTGTGCATTTAGATCATCTGATAAAAAGAAAAAGAATCAGGGCTAGTGTAAAGAGCACAAGGAGGAAAAAAAGACCAGAAAGAGAAATCCGAATAGGAAAAAAAAAAAAACAATAAAAAAAAAATAAAAAAAAACTGCTCTGGGGTTTAATTAAAGTGTTTTAAAGATAAACACACACATATATGGTGATTTTGTTTTAATCCATCTTTTCTGGGGGGGGGTGAGATTTATTTATCTATTTACATGAGCGGCTTCTTTGTAAACACAAAAAAAAAATGTTTTAATAACTCTTTTCAGTTAGAAAAATATATAGGACAATTTTAAAAAGGTAGTAAGCATCCAGTGTTAAAGCGGGATTCGAACCCACTATATATACGCTTCGGAACAGTCAGGGAAACAGCACTACTGCACGACGAAGTGCAAGAAAAGCAACCATATGTTATTAGGGAATTAATTGCAGCGGCTCTTGCCCTTCTGCGAAATGCTCTGAAGCGTAGAGGTAGTGTATTCAATACCTTTTTTTAAAATCAATTTTGCGGTATTCGCTCTTCAATTTGACAAAAATTGATTCTAGAAATTTGATTGATTAAAAAAGATTTTTACATTGAATACATGAACCTTTATTTGCAAGTAGAACTAAATGATTTTTATTGTTATATTTGCTTATGTGCTCATTATAGAACAATCCCACAGTGAACTGATTGTTAAGAGACGGTTTCCAGCAGGCATCACTGGTTGCCGTCAGTGTGCTGGTGGGTGACCACTTGGATTAGTCTGCATAGGGACCGAGTGTGTGTAGTATTGGTCCTCGTTAAACTGTTCTACCGCAAAGTGCTCGACTTCGCGTGCAGATCGTTAGGATACCGAGCGATGTTTCCCAGACCGTCGCCAATAGCCCATTGTGCAGCTCTAGTGCGACGTAAATGAACTACAACAACATTATAGAACACCGTTTATAAGATCTAGTCTAGTTGATTAACAGATAGCTCAAACTAGAAAAATACATTACAAGATGTATTAATTGCAGCGTGATCCAAATCACACTGTTTTCAAAGATATATGCTTGCGATATTTCTCTATCTTTTGCTATATATGTATCTCGATTTGATAAACCAAGTTTTGATTTCAGCACACATGTTTGAGTATGTGTGCATAACAATGGATAAATAAATATCAATAAATAGAAATTCCAGGTTTGTAATAAGATTCGAACCCACTACCTCTGCGCTCCCATTTTAGAATGTTGAGACAGCTCTGGTGCGTAACTGTTAAGCGACTAATTTAGTTCAGAAACCAGAAATCTCATTGAGAGCTGAAAAATAGGTGTCAATTCTCAAGACTTGAATGCGAAGCAAATGTAAGAGGAGAAGCTAAAATTACCATACTATATGCTAATGAGATTTCTGGTAACCATTATATTATTTAATAAAACCAAAATATACGTTGCTTAAACCATTCATTTGGCATTTTATTCCATTCATAAGGTAATGGTTTACCTGAATTCTTGTTTTTAAAATTATAGCTCTATTTCCACTCATTTAGTTAAAAATACAATACTGAAAAGTAAGTTTGATTGATTAAAAGATTTTTATGAAATGCTCTAAAGTATCATGATAAAATTAGCAAATTTTACCACATACTATCAAACATGTGTAACCTATTTTTACCTAAATCATTTGCAAAGCGCTTCGCGAAAAATTACCGAGCTTTCTGGTGTTCCCATAGAGAATACGGTAAATTTTTCACACGGTAAATTTTTCCATATTCTCGTAGTTATAACCATGGTTATTTTCTAAGTATATCACTATTAAAACTTGTTATAAAGGATATATCATCACAATATAAAATTAAATTTTACAGGATTTACCAATATAATAAATTCTAGAATGTATCACTGGGAATAAATCATATTAATATAAAATCTAGTTATGCAGAATATTCCCGAATCACACAGTCAAAAGCAGTGTTTTTTAAAATATGTCGGTACCTATGGAAACACAATAATGGAAAAACACATTTTAAATTAAATATTTATTTTAATTCATTAAAATTATTGATGGTATAAACTGGAAGCAAAAAGAAAGAGTAGGGTGTTTGATATTATAAAAATTTAATTTTCTGCATTTTATAACTTAAACCTATAATACACATATATCGGAAATATAAAATTTGTTTTGGGAACATTGAAATTTGTTTTTAAGTATTGCATATTAAGATAGTCCCAAACACCTGGAGACCATTCCTATGAAACATTTTCGATGGAACAAAGTAAATACCTCATTCAAAAATTAAAAAAAGAAAGAAAAAATGCTTTGACTAACTTGCTTGTGAGCATTTATCATAATCACAATTAGTGTAACGACTGATTGTTCTTCTTTGCTTATCATTTTCTTAGACGAATTCATTTTTTTGACGAAATAAAATTTTTGCTCAGACAAATTTGCAAAAAAATTCTCAAGTTTATTGGAAAAAACTTGTACTTTCTTGTAAAATCTTCATGCACAATGCAGCTCAACGTTGGTAAAGCCCTCTTGCAATCAAATCAGCATTTCCTATAATTCATATCCCAACATCTAAAAAACTAAATAAATAGTAAAAGGGGGGAATGAAAAAGAGGAACATTTTGCCAATTCCCAATGTCTCCAATGGTGATAGGAAAGGGGGGGCGTAAAATACAGGCCCACCCCCACCCACAACCAACTGGCGTCAAGATAGATTGTGTCTCCGCATCCATGATCCGATTTCCAGAGAAGGGGGGCTTCCAGGCTTTGTGCGTGTCCAAAATCGAAATTTATGGCCCCGGATTGAATATCGCGCTTGCCTGTCCGTGGAAGGGGGGGGAAGAGATTTTGGAGAGTGTGAACATAGTCCTGTCCCCCCTTCTTTTCTACGAATGAGGGGAGGAAGGCAATTCTGCGGGGGGTACACCGAGTGCTTTTGCCATAACCAAGTACATGGAACCATCTAGAATAAGTTTGTGTCAAAATCGAGATTTATGGGGGGAATCTGTGGGTTTGGGATAAGGCACGGCTGTGTTATGCAAGCTGCTGCAACTGTGCAAGATTTCGAAAATCGATGATTTCTTTTTTTTTGTGTGTTTGCTTGTGTTCTTTTGTTTATCGATTATTAATATTGGATATCGAATGTGTCATGCTCACCAGTACAAAGGGATGTCCGTAGATTAAAATCAGAGAGGTTATTTTTTTTCCTCGCTCGGTTTAATGCTTTTGATGTAGAGTGGGAAATAGTAGTTCACAATTGATCGATAAATAATATACAATCAAAGAATCATTCAAAAAGGAATGCTCTCTTCTAAAAAATTTCAGTATGCCAAATCTGAGTTTCCCCCAAAATGCCTACTTATTTTTAAAGAAAGGCTTATATTTTGTTTGTGAAAAGGTATTAAAATGAAACAATGAAAATTTTTCGAGTTAACATACGTAACACTTTTGGAATTTGTTTGAAGGATTTTATTTTTAATGGTAAAAGGAACAAATAAAAATTCTTTCAAAGAAGAAGAATGAAGAATTACTTCAAATGAAAAATTTAAAATTAAATAAGAAAAAGCTTGAAATCTTAATATTTATTTGTTAGTAAGAATAAGGATCAAAACAGAAAGAAGTACCGAAAACTTATCTGTCAACTTATTCTTTTCCTACAATTTTAGTTACGAAAAATACGAGAAAATTAAACAAATTAAGAATAAAAAGATAAGGAAAATTGGGAAAATTGGAAATCTTGAAAACTGGTTCATTTTATCTTCATCCCTGTTGAAAGATACAGAAAAAAATTCGCTAAAAATTTTATGTAAACAATTTTTTCTCTTCATTCCGAATATGAATTCGGTGTAAAGTGCTTAAAATTAAAAATTAAAGACAGAAACAGATATGGAAAAAATAATTAAGACTAGAACGTGCACTAACTTTCTCTTAATTTTCCTTAATTACAGCTAAGAATAAAATATTTATAACTTTTATGGTAAATTTATTCGTTTTTCTTATCCAGAAAAGATTTTTAAAAAATACACAAGAAAATTTATTGAATATTAAAAAGATGAATTAAGTATACTTGATTTTCAACTGTATTGGGGAAATTCAGATATTAAAAAATTGGAATTAGAATAATTTCTCAAATTTCTCACATTCTGGGGGGGGGGGAATTTTTCTCTATGTTTTGTTTAAAGATTTTTTAACAATGAAATGAAAGGAAGAGAGTATATTAAGTTGTGTTTAAAAATTAACTTGCATTTAATTAGTTGTATATAGTACTAAAAATTAAACATATGAAAGGAAAATATTTATATTATTATAAAACTGACTAGAATATTTATATTATTATAAAACTGACAATTATGCTCAAGGTGTGCATGTGTCAAAGTGGTGGATGGATAAAAGATCCTCGAAAAAAAAAAAGAGTGAATAAAAGCTCCAAAAAAGAAAGGGGGAAAAAAAACTGGGTAAAAGCCTCTAGTTAGTTTATTTACTACTTTAACAACCGATTCAATTCGGGCATTTGAGGCAGAGTTCAATGTAATTAAATATTCATTCAAATGAAATTAAGTATTTTTAAAATACTAACGAAGTGTTTTTTTGTGATTTGTTATTTGACAAATAGCTATTTTGCATTAATAAAAGTAAAGAACCAGATTGTGCTATTTTTAACGAAAATTTACTATCCCATTCAATGTAGTAAAAATAATCTTTTTGTCTTAGGTTTTGAAAAACCTTTACGGTAACATTTATAAATCAGCAATAAATTTAGAAAAATTAACAATATTTTCAGAATAAATATTTTTTCTTCATCTTATGTTGTCATACGAAAAGGGACATAACTTAAAATTTTCACTGCTATTTAAATTGAAATTTTTTTTAAAAATATTATTGGTTTCTTAATTATTCATGAGAAGGGACAAATGTAAGCAACTCAACAGAAATAATTCAAAAAATATATCTGCCATTACGGAACTATTTGTGCGCATAAAGATTTTTTATTAGAAGATACAATATTAGAATAAGTTACTATTATTACAAGCTTATACTGTAAGTTCATAAGTGACACAATTGATGAAAAGTTCATAAGTAAGTTCATGAGTGACACAATTGACATGTATAACACAGCAGAAATGGTTAAAAAAGATCTTCAGTCAAGTCTAAACATGCTGCAATTAGGGTAGAATTTTTGCACAAAAAGAATTTTATTATGATGAAATTATTTGTGATCAAAAAGATTTTTAATACCAGATATAATATTAGATAAGTATACACTATGTAATACTATAAGCCTAATACACTGTAAGCATGATACACTGTAAGCATATACGCTGTAAGCACATTCATTGTAAGCACACTCATTGTATACCCATAAGTGACAATAACTCATGAAATAGGACAAATATAGGTAACATATCAGACATGGTTGTAGAAATATACCAGATATAGTCGGGCACATCATGATTTTTAATTACAAAATCAAATAATTGATAAAATAAATGCCGTAATACACTATAAGCAAGAAAAAAAAAAGATCCTCTGTCTCTGTTTTTTCCCGAATTTATAAATTATGTATACATGTTTCGATTTTTCACATCATTTCTCGAGCGAAAGAGAAATGAAACGTTTTTCTTTCTATTTCAACTAATTACTGGACCTAATATTTTAATATTAACTATCAAATTTATATATTTTAAGTACGTTAAAATGTTTCGAGATATTATCTTAGGGTAATAATATTGTGCAAGTAATAGAACTTATAGTAAGTTCGATTCGAGTAAAAAATTTCCAACCTGCTACATGGGGCAAAACTAGAATTTATGTTTAATTAGTAACCTTGACAAATCAAGTTTTCTAATCACGTTTATTTATCTGAATAATCAAGTTTTCTACTTAAATCTTTACTACAGTTTTTATATATTAACTTTTTTTTCCATCTTAGCTATTTTCAGTTAATGTTCAATGAATCTGTTACTATGAATGACCAAAATTAGTGGTCGTTGACTTCCCCCGGTGAATGCTGACAATCACTTAGTCGCCTTCGTATATGTCCGAAATATATACTAGGTCTAGTTAAGTGCCATATACCCGTATATATTTGGCCGGTATGCATTATATCAATGTTTTTTTAAGGTCAAGTGCCCAGTACGCATTTAACCGGTACTCCAAACACTGATGTTTCTCCTAATCTATCCTCAGCAGATATTAAAATATCGAATAAATATAACAATATCAACGAATAAATTGGTGGTTGTTGACTTCCACCGGTGAATGCTGACAATCACTTAGTCGCCTTCGTATATGTCCGAAGTAAATACTAGGTCTAGTTAAGTGCCATTTACCCGTATATATTTGCCCGGTATGCATTATATCAATGTTTCTTTAAGGTCAAGTGCCCAGTATGCATTTAACCGGTACTCCAAACACTGATGTTTCTCCTAATCTATCCTCAGCAGATACTAAAATATCGAATAAATATAACAATATCAACGAATAAATTGGTGGTTGATGACTTCCACCGGTGAATGCTGACAATCACTTAGTCGCCTTCGTATATATCCGAAATATAGACTAGGTCTAGTTAAGTGCCATATACCCGTATATATTTTTCCGGTATGCATTATATCAATGTTTCTTTAAGGTCAAGTGCCCAGTATGCATTTAACCGGTACTCCAAACACTGATGTTTCTCCTAATCTATCCTCAGCAGATATCAAAATATCGAATAAATATAACAATATCAACGAATAAATTGGTGGTTGTTGATTTCCACCGGTGAATGCTGACAATCACTTAGTCGCCTTCGTATATGTCCGAAGTAAATACTAGGTCTAGTTAAGTGCCATTTACCCGTACATATTTGCCCGGTATGCATTATATCAATGTTTTTTTAAGGTCAAGTGCCCAGTATNATTAGTAACCTTGACAAATCAAGTTTTCTAATCACGTTTATTTATCTGAATAATCAAGTTTTCTACTTAAATCTTTAATACAGTTTTTTATTTATTAACTTTTTTCCTTCATCTTAGCTATTTTCAGTTAATGTTCAATGAATCTGTTACTGTGAATGACCGAAATTGGTGGTTGTTGACTTCCACCGGTGAATGCTGACAATCACTTAGTCGCCTTCGTATATGACCGAAATATAGATTAGGTCTAGTTAAGTGACATTTACCCGTATATATTTTCCCGGTATGCATTATATCAATGTTTCTTTAAGTTCAAGTGGCCAGTATGCATTTAACCGGTACTCCAAACACTGATGTTTCTCCTAATCTATCCTCAGCAGATATTAAAATATCGAATAAATATAACAATATCAACGAATAAATTGGTGGTTGTTGACTTCCACCGGTGAATGCTGACAATCACTTAGTCGCCTTCGTATATGACCGAAATATAGATTAGGTCTAGTTAAGTGACATTTACCCGTATATATTTTCCCGGTATGCATTATATCAATGTTTCTTTAAGTTCAAGTGGCCAGTATGCATTTAACCGGTACTCCAAACACTGATGTTTCTCCTAATCTATCCTCAGCAGATATTAAAATATCGAATAAATATAACAATATCAACGAATAAATTGGTGGTTGTTGACTTCCACCGGTGAATGCTGACAATCACTTAGTCGCCTTCGTATATGTCCGAAATAAATACTAGGTCTAGTTAAGTGCCATTTATCCGTATATATTTGCCCGGTATGCATTATATCAATGTTTTTTTAGGGTCAAGTGCCCAGTATGCATTTAACCGGTACTCCAAACACTGATGTTTCTCCTAATCTATCCTCAGCAGATATTAAAATATCGAATAAATATAACAATATCAACGAATAAATTAATTTCAAATTGGATATAAAAATTATTTCGGACATTCACCAGAGCGACTATGTGATAGTTGGCATTCACCGGTGAATGTCGACATTCTCTTAATTTCCGTCATTCACGGTACCAAATCCATTTAAATATTGATCACAAACGAAGCATCACTTATCTGTAACTTTATGCCGCTATACTTATATACACTTCAAGCAAAAATTCATTAAGGGAGATGGAAAAATTCAAATTTCCTACCCACACAAACCCATTATCTCTTTGTTTAGAAATTCGGAGATAAGTTATCAAAGTTTCTTATATTCAAATTGAAAAAGAACTTTAGACACTAAAAAAAAAAAATTTTCTATCATGGATGCTATTTGAGTTGTTTCTGAGGAAATATATTCCAAAGATGAAGCCAGTTGAAAGCGATTTTTGATGTCAACAATGCAGTGGTAGCCCCGGAGCGAAGTCGATAAGGGAAGTATGAAAGGGTGTACGGAATCCAGGAACTTTTCCCTTCCTCCGGTGCGGAGGAAAAGTCATTCCAAAACGGAAATCATTCGGCCGTATCCGATCCATGGAACGGATGGAACTTGGCGTATCCGAAATTCGCCAGTAGGCTGGAGTTTGGCTCATATGTAAAAATATTTGTGCCTAGCAATCGCCATGGATCAAATAGTAATCTGAAAAAACATTGATGAATCATAAGAGATCGTGGATGTAGATAGTTGGTTGGAAATTGATTGTATGTTATCCAACGCATTTGAAATTGTTCAATCAATCGATACATAAATTGCATTTTACACTGCGACTATAAAAAGTTTTGCCTCTTCAAGGAATCAAGAAATTATTCAAATAAAATTTACGTCATTGTATAATAAATACAAATAACAAAAAATTTGAAATAAAAAGTTTAAAATGCATTTTTATGTCTTTCCAGTAGACTGGAGTTTGACCCATGCATATCAATATTTGTAGTTCGTAATAATAATGGATCTACTTGTAGTAAGAAAATCTATTGATGAATTAGAGACAATTTTGTGTACTAAGGCAATTTTATAGAAAATTGACTGCATAATACAAATTTCATTTTAAAAAGACAGTAAAAGCATTCAATTAGTTTAATAAAAGAATTTTGAACGTATTTAAACATGGATATTCTAGAAAACATAATTTCAGTATATTATTATCTATTTTGTTAGAAGATTAGCGTTTTGCTTAGTTAAGAAAATGGATTTTTATTATTGGAAATTTATATGGTTCTACTTGTAATTCGAAACTCTATTCACGAATCATAAACTGATAATAAAAAATATTTGATAGGAGGATAATTGAATTTTAAGTTAAGTTTTTCGGACTAATTCAGCTGTTAATAATTGTAACATTTTATTGAAATAAATACGGTTAAGATTTACTTCACGCCAAAAAAAAAGAAAAAGATATAAAAAGTGCCAAAACTTAATTTCTTCAGGAGCCTTCTCAACAAGTAAATACAGCTTTGCACATCCCGGTTGATATTTTATATGGAAAAAAGGAAGAAGAAAAGTTTAGAAACCACTTGCAGATATAACTTCAAAGCTATTTAAAGATATATATCTAAAGAAATAACATAATTTTATATAAACAGAGACTATTTATTTATATATATTTAATAATAGGCAGAAAGAATATTTTTAATGCATGATATTGTTTTTCAAAAATTGCTCTCTGCTTAAAAGACAACAACAATTATCTAGGTCTTTTTTTATGTTTTTTGTTGCGATATAAATTAATATTTTTATATAATATAAGCACTTAAAGCATTTTCTCCACATTAAGTTTTTAATATATTTATCACGATTAAAAATATTTACGAAATAAAGCTTTCCCGAAATATTTCATTGTAAGCATGGGGATCATGAACACTTCAGAATATTTTGGTCTACAACAAGATGATGACAATATGGTCATCAAAATGTTTATATTTGGCTATATATTTATATTACTCTGCTAATTTTATTAACTTTTGTAACCTTTCTTGAAGTATAAATGCTGTTGAGATTTTAAAAAAAAGCCTTTAAACGTGCTAAAACAATTTATTACTACAATTACTAGTAGCAAAAAATTAAAAAAAAAACTTGGAGAGAACTTATAAAAAAATTCAAGAGAGATTCGAATTCTTTGGAGTGTGTTCGCCAGTGGAATATTGAAAGTTGGCGGGTACTACGTCCAGGGGAGCCACCAACTTATATTTTTTGGAGGGGGAGAATTTCCATTTTACCGAATGAAATTCCTATTTTGACCTAATCACAAATTAACGCCTACAATTATTTTTACACATTATAATGAAGAGATAACAAAAGTTACTCTAAAAAATGTTCTTGTGATGACTCTATAAGTTATCAATAACACAGTTGTCAATTTTTCCTATTTTCCCCAGAAGATTTTACTTTTATATTTTAAGTGTTAGCAAAATTCATACTTTGATATTTTATGCACCTATGAACTATCTGACGATCAATAATGGGGTGAAAATGAAATTTTTTTTATGGCCGTTTGAAAATTAAGTATGATTAGTGTAGTATAAAATCTAAAAATAAATATATTTGTTTGGAGTTCTTCAATCTTTTGTAATCCAAGTGTCAGAATAACTATTCAGGAAATCGCGAGGGCAGCTCGTGTATTAGATAAAAGTGAAGAAATTCAATAGCAGGAGGAGATAATAGTTCATTTTAGTATTTCAAGATATTGAATATTTTCTTTTTTGGAATTTTCTCTCTGGACGAATTCAACTAACAACGATTTCAACTATAAGGTGTTCATAGTTTGAAAAATGCTGTGTTGTCAAATTTCCTTTATTGATGATGTAAAAATTATAATTAAGCTAATTTGTATCTCTCTCTTTCGGAGGAAACTGGCTTGCATGTATTCGGAAATTAGACCATCAGGACGAGTGATTTTCAATAGCCGGGAGGGGATTAGTTTTCTTTCAGACAAAATTGTGAAATGACAACAATAAACTATACTTAATCATACTTTTATTCATAGCTATTTAAAGCTCTTTATACCTATTTCGACTATCATAGTTACGAGTATCACGGCTATAAAAGTCAAATAAACGTGTAATATTTTCACTTGTGTTTCTTAAAAGAAATAAAATTCAGAATATGAAATTTTGTAAGTATACCGAGTGGTAAGACAACATTTGCCGAATAGTGGAAATCTTTATGAGATCCCAACTGCCTCCCGTGGTATGCCGTACCGGCTCCCCTGACTACGTCAATTGATAACAAAAAGATAAGTCTTGCTTTTGTTTGTGTAAATCATAGAGTAGAGAGAAAAAGCTTTCATTTTAGGTATAATTAAAGTTGAACTATAAAGAAGACCACGTACCACGAGAGAAACTTCTGGTAGCAAATTCTCTTTCACTTCCATTACTAATTTAAAAGAAAGAAAAATTGAGTTCTGACAAAACCTAGAGTGAGCTATGAAGTTTCAAATGCCAAAAAAATTATTTTTTAAATATCAAAATGAAAATAAATTATGAGAAGTTAACTTAGGATTATGCAGTGAAGAAGTTCTCTTCCAATAATTTGTTTGCATTTTGATACAGTGGAATTTTTTTTCTCCACAATTGAAACTTCATAACTCACTCTAGGTTTGTCAGAACTCAATAAAAAAATTCCACAATGCGGAAAAAAAATACCACAATATCAAAATGCAAACAAATTATTGGAAGAGAACTTCTTCATTGCATAATTCTTAGTTATATCCTCATAATTTATTTTCATTTTGATATTTAAATTTTTTTTTATTGTATTTAAAACTTCATGGCTTACTGTAGGTTTGTCTAAGCTCATTTTTTCTCTATACTTAAATTTTAAATTAGTCATGGAGGTAAAAGAGAACTTGAGACGAAAAGTTTCTCCCGTGGTATGGCGTTCTTCTAACACTTAAATAAGTTTCTAGTTCCAACATATTTAAGACAATTGTTGCGCACAAAAAGGCTGTACAAATAATTTTTTTACCTTTCAACTTAAACTCTCTTTTCACTTCTTTTAGAAATTTAAATTCAAGATCTTTAAACTCCATTCTCAATATCAAGTAATAAAACTTATTCTTGCAAATGTGTGACAATTCCTGGATCGCATTTGGCGACTAAAATTCAGTCGAATTCTTTGGCAACCCTCCCAGCTCATGAAGAATTCCAAAATTCTCTCCTCATCTCAGAAGGGCTAGGAAATGATTCTCCTCATCCCCCTCGAGGGAGGGAAGAGAGGATGTAGATCTAATGGTCCGTGCATATGCCTTCCTTTTACGTAATAGGCAGCATTCACTCTGCCTTCTCCTCCAACAAGAAATAGCGCGATAAGTATTTTCATATTTAAAATACATTGGAAGTGGTACGTGAGTCGATTCGCATTACTACACACAGTGTGGCGGTACTTTCAAGTTGTGGGGAGGCTTTCTCTTTTTAAAGGAATCTCAGAGAATTTATTTACCAGTAATCCAATGTGAATGAAGTATCGTCTGAAAAAGTCACATGAGGAATTCACTCAATTTAAATATAGAAGTGAAGAAAATACATCATTTGATTAGTTTCGAGGTTAGAGTTTATTTTTAGCTATAAATTTTCTGTTATTTAAAGAAGTTTGTGAAATAAATCTTTCAGAGAATATTGTTTGTCTTTCTTCGTATCATTGAAAAAAGTAGTTAGGAAAAGGTAAACAGAAAAAAAAAAATACCTCCCTCCCCCCCGAAAAAAATGGGTCCATTAAAAATTGCATCGCAAAATAGTACACAAATTAAATGCAATTAAAATTCGAATATTATTCTAAATATAAAATTAAATATTATTCCAAAAATTAATGTTCCAGAAATCCTTTATTATACAAGGAATATTTTGAAATTTACATAAAGGAATACATGTCTCCTACTTTTCAATTAAATGTGTAGGGATTTTAAGTAGCTCTAAAAATCTTCGAAATTCGAAAAAGTTACACATTACCTCTATTGTATTGTGAAATAATGATCATATATAATATAAATGTTATTTCCTTATTTTTGATAATCTTGCGGCTTGGTTAGTTGTTATTTGTAATAATTTTCTAGATTTAGTTGGCTTTTAAGTCTATGTAAGGAAGTTGTGAATGCCTGGAAATCAACCTACAACTTCACACAGTTTGTTCCAAGTCCATAAAACAAATAAATAAAATAAAAGCTTTTGAAATGCTAACCGTTATACAATGACTTCGTAATCACATACAAAACACAAAGAAATCAGAACTCACATAAAATAAAATAGACGTAGAAAATTGTTCTTCATAACTAAATTAAACATGCACATTCCATATCCACTTTTATATTATCGAATTCTTATCTATTTTTTCTTATTTATTTGTTAGCAAATTAGAATTTCTTAGGAATATCAATCCATTTTAAATAATTGAAGGATTTAAATTAATTTACATGAACTTTAAGTTGATTTACCAAAGTTTCATTTTCATTTGCAAAATTCATTATTACAATGGATTTTAATTTTCGTTGAAATTTGTGATTATTTGGTTACGAATACTAACATAAATGTTTTAATTTTTGCAAGAATAAAAATAGAAAGCATGATTTTTCTTTTTGTAAATAAATTTCTGTTTCGCTAAAATTTCATTAAAATGAAAGAATCGATTTTTTTCATCAAAATGAAAGAAATTTTTAAAAATTTCTAACTTTTATCCATTAGATCCAATTTTAGATCAAAAAATTATAAAATAGTTTTTTTCTTTTGACAAAACGCCAATAAAAGCTTTTGAAATGCTAACCGTTATACAATGACTTCGTAATCACATACAAAACACAAAGAAATCAGAACTCACATAAAATAAAATAGACGTAGAAAATTGTTCTTCATAACTAAATTAAACATGCACATTCCATATCCACTTTTATATTATCGAATTCTTATCTATTTTTTCTTATTTATTTGTTAGCAAATTAGAATTTCTTAGGAANATATATAATTGGTTCTTAAATTAAAAGAGTGCTTTTGTCCGTGTTTTTTTTTTCTGTTTTATTTTTTCCTGAGTTGTTTTTTTTTCTTCTGGAGTCTTTTTTCATAATCCTTGAAAATCTCTTTCCCTGCCTTTTTTAGCATACCATTTCTCCTCCATCAAGAAACATAGAAATTAGTACTTTCCTGTTTAAAATACAGTGGTCCGTCTGCTGATGTGCATAACTAACTATACACGGTGTTTCGGTACTCTTAAGCAGCTAGAAGGACCTCTTGTAAAGGAATATCAGAGAATTTTTTTACCAGTAATCCAATACGAATGAAGAATATCTAAGACATTTAACTGAGGACTTTCGTTAATTTAAATATATAAGCTTAGAAAATACCCCATTTAATCAGGTTAGAGGCTGAAGTTTACTTTTAGCCATAAACTTTTCGTTATTTGAAGAAGTTTGAAAAGTACTTTCTTTGAATCACTGGAAAATGTAGCTAGAAATTCAGGGAATAGAATTTAGTTCAGAATTTATGATTGGTGTAGATAATCTTGCGGCTTGTTTAGTTGTTATTTATAATAATTTTCGAGATTTAGTTGATTTTTAAGTCTATGTAAGTAAGTTATGAATGCCTGGAAATCAACCTACAACTTCACACAGTTTGCTAAAAGTCCATGATCCACATCGAAAATAATTCAATAAATAAATAAAATAAACAAATAAAATAAAAACTTTTGAAATGCTAACCCTTATACAATGACTTCGTAGTCGCATAGAAAACACAAATAAATCAGAACTCACATATAAAAAAATCAACGTAGAAAATTGCTCTTCATAACTAAATTAAACATGCACATTCCATATCCACTTTTATATTATCGAATTCTTATCTATTTTTTCTTATTTATTTGTTAGTAAATTTGAATTTTTTAGGACTATCAATCCATTTGAAATATTTATTCCAAAGGATTTAAATTATTTACATGAACTTTAACTTGATTTACAAAAGTTTCATTTTCTTTTACAAAATTCATTATTAGAGTGGATTTTAATTTTCGATAAAATTTTTGATTATTTGGTTACAAATACTAACATAAATGTTTTAATTTTTGCAGCAATAAAAATAAAAAGCATGATTTTTTTTGTAAGTAAATTTCTGTTTCGCTAAAATGAAAGATTTTTTTCATTAAAATGAAAGAAATTTTAAAAATTTCTAACTTTTATCCATTAGATCCAATTTTAGATCAAAAAATTATAAAATATTTTTTTTCTTTTGACAAAACGCCAGTAATTTTATTACAATAATAACGGAATATAACGAAGCCGACGTCAAAGTATTTATTTGTAACCACTTTTTTAAAATATAAATAAATAAATAAGAGTAATAAACCGTATCTCCACAAAAATAGTTACCCAAGAACATAAAAAAGTAAGCTTGACTAAATTCCCTCAATAATTGTTTAATCATTGCAATCATTCAATTGAAGCATTGTTTTAATCAAGCATTGTTTTTCTTCTATTCTACTCTCAAAACTACTTAACTCGGAAAAGAGGAAAACCTGCTTCAACAGATAGTAAATATTTATTTGGTGAGAAGTGATAATTATTTTGTTTGCTAACTGTAATTAATATCGATCATGTTATGGTTATCTTTAGAGTTAACCTATAAATAGGAGGAGCAATAATAGATGCCCATCCCATATATCTAGAGTGACAGGCGGCTGTCCTCCAATAGAATTATGGCGTCAGGGGAATTTAAAATTATGGGCAACAGATTTTCTTCCCTTATTATATGTGGGGACGCCTTTGAAGATGAAAGCTGTTGATTTGTGGCTGGTTTTGTACAATAGAGTTTTTTGGGGTTAAGCCGTAATTAGGATGTTCACTACCTAGAATTTAGAACTAAGCAGCTTTTTGCGAATTGTGTTCTATTTTATTGTGATTCTAAAGTGAATTACTATAAAGGAAATAATAAAGTCATGTATACATAAGCCACATAATTATTTCAAATTGAGTCGAAATTTAATATTACGAATTCGAATGGTGACACCAAAACTCTCGTTATATCGAAATATCAAACATCGAATATATTCGAAGTTGAAATATTTTTTAACAATTCAGTCAAAATAATAATTGCGCGGACATTTAAAAAAGTTATGAAAAGCATGCATTTACTAAAAAAAAAAATAATAATAAATAAGTAAATAAAAAATTTTATTCGATTTTATTGTGTTTCTAAAGTGAATTACTATAAAGGAAATAATAAAGTCATGTATTCATAAGCCACATAATTATTTCAAATTGAGTCGAAATTTAATATTACGAATTCGAATGGTGACATCAAAATTTTCGTTATACCGAAATATCAAACATCCAATATATTCGAAGATGAAATATTTTTTAACAATTCAGTCAAAATAATAATTGCGCGGACATTTAAAAAAGTTATGAAAAGCATGCATTTACTAAAAAAAAAATAATAATAAATAAGTAAATAAAAAATTTTATTCGATTTTATTGTGTTTCTAAAGTGAATTACTATAAAGGAAATAATAAAGTCATGTATACATAAGCCACATAATTATTTCAAATTGAGTCGAAATTTAATATTACGAATTCGAATGGTGACACCAAAACTTTCGTTATATCGAAATATCAAACATCGAATATATTCGAAGATAAAATATTTTTTAACAATTCAGTCAAAATAATAATTGCGCGAACATTTAAAAAAGTTATGAAAAGCATGCATTTACTAAAGAAAAAAGAAAAAAAAAACAATAATAAATTAATACATAAAAATAAAAGCTTAAAAAAAATAATAAAATAAAAATTTATTTAGTTGTACATTTTGCTGAAATTTTTTTAACAGATTAAAAAAAATAATAAAAAAATAACTTAATTTCGTTAAATTAAAAAAAATATTTTTTTTCTTTATATTTCAAGCCATTTCTTTTTGATTTGGTAGTACATTTTGCTGAAATCTTCTGTTTCGTTATCTTCCGCTTATGATATATCTCCAGATGTCTTAGTCTCTTTTATTAATTCTGTTTCTTCCAAAACACTACTTTCTGAAATTTTTTGCTTACAGTAACTACTTCCTCAAAAATATCAGTTTCATTTGGATTCATTAAGTTACCAAGTTACTATTTATTTACACATCTTGCATGTCCATTTTTTAAATGGAGAAAAATAAATCACATATGTCAGACATGACAAAATGTCATATTTTGTATGGTAAAGACATTTCTTGGGGGGGGGGACATAGTTCTGGTATATGATATTTAAACCATTCATTTTTTAATTTTATGCTCATATCGTAACGGTTTACCCGAAGTTCTACTGTCTAAAATCATAGTTCTTATTACAACCTATTTAATAAAATTACGAAACTGAAGAGCAAATTTTATCCGAATGAATGGTCTTTATGCCATGCTATGAGGTATAATGATAAAATAACAAAATTTTTACCCACATTATAAAACAACATTTTATTGCTGATTTTACAAGAATCTTTATCAAAGCGTTTCGGTAAATTTTACTATATTCTGGTAGTCTTGACAATATATTTTTTCTCAGTGTCGGAATGAATAATTCAGATAATTTCTTTTCAAACGTGATGTTTTTTTTCTCATTAGAGTTTCAAAAAATGATTCATAAAATTGTGCATGAATACTTTTTAAGAATAGGACTTCAAAGAAGCATTTTAAATCCTTCAGAAATCAGAAAAAAAAGGGTTATTTTTTAAATGCTTTGTAAAATCGTGATCACCAATAAATGTTAACAGTTCAAAAAGATTTCTTTTTATTTCTTGTATGCAACATTTTAAAAAAGAAAGGGAATCACATATTTGCTTGATATCGAAAAATTCGTGTTATCAACATGCGTGGTATTGAGGTTTTTTATTATAAATTCAGACAACAGTTTAAAACAGTTGTAGATTAAATTGTTATTTAATTTATGCTGTTTATTAGTTTTTGACTACAGTATGAATATTTCAAATACGAGCTGATCCAGTTGTTATTTTTACAAATTAACTAGCATACACTGAATCAAAAACTAATAAAAATTTAATTAATTCTTTATTAAATAATTTTTTTAATGGGGGAAAATAAATTACCTACTAAATGAATTGCTAACCTGATCATTATATTTCACTGCAGTTTTGAGGAGTAATATTTCATTCGAATTTTCGCGATTATGATTTGTTAAGCGAAATACTTCTTTTCATTACCCCCCCCCCCCCCCCNCCCCCCCCACCTCACCGATCGTCTTTAATCATCAGAAGGTTATGGACATAGGAACAAAATATTAATAATGTTTATTTAAAATTTATAAAACCATTCGAGTAGTGCAGTGCTTCCCAAACTGTAGTCCGCGTACCCCCAGGGAAGCGGGGGTACGCGTAGGGTATACGAAATATCTTGCAACAATGAAAATTTAAAAAATTTTATTTAAAAACAAAGCTAGCCATGAAAATTCACGATTACGTATTTTTCTACTAGCTATTTTCTGCAGAGTTAACAGTTAATAACTAGTGGTGTTATCAGTTAGTTGTGATTTTTAACTTTTGTGCAATTTTTTATAGTAAAAAATAAATTGATTTTTTTTATTAGTGGTACACAGCGTTACGAAAAATTTAGAAAGGGTACACAAAAGTCATAAGTTTGGGAAACACTGGAGTAGTGTGCCTCGAAACATATAACATATGGGATCATCATTCTATCAGAGAAACAAAACGGGAGTTGTTTTTAAATTACTTGGATCTTTTTTTTTTTTTTTTTTGGACAAAATTATGCTGATACAATTCTGCAATCAGCGTTTTTGAGAACGAAATTCAGTGATGCACATTTGCATGCTTTAGATTTTTTGATAAAAAGAAAAAAGTATATTTTTGCGAAATTTAAAGTTAAACAATTTCTTTTTATTATCCGAATCTGTATACATCAGTTTCAATAAAAATTTGAATAGAATATTTTAAAACAATTTTATAACAGACAAATGCAGAGTATTAAATTACCTGATCAAAATTAATAACCATATAACTTCTTTCCTGTAACTAGTTGAGAAAAAATTCACAGAAAAATATTGATTGCTATTTTTCACAACTTCGCAAGCGGTAAATGGACAATCTATCATTTGTCAAAACACGCTAAAAAATAATATGAAACGAAAATTTTGAATATTGAATATTTCATATGTAATTCCCATTTGGCATAGGGGGATAGGGTAATTTCTTTAGAGTCCCGATTTCAAACTTTTGAATATTCGTCTTAAAAAGAGTTAAGTTAGAGTGATGTTAAAGTATCTATTAGTCAAAAGTAAAACTAAACTCAATTATGAAACATTATTGGTCTTTGCTCTTAAATTATGACTGCACATTATTATGTCATATGAGCACTTGAAACCATAATAAACATTTTCGTAACGTTGACAAAACGATCCAGAAATGCAAACAAACACTTTTTTGTTGTTGTTGTATTAGCATTTTTTAACATTTTAAACATGCATATATATATTAAAATGATTCCACGAACAGCTACGAATTTCTCTCTAAACGTTTTTTAAATGTGGAGTAAATACTCAGTTTTTCCAATTTGCTTTTAAAACGCTGCAGCCCCAAAATTTTTCAATTTTTCCTTCACAACAGCTAAAATAATAACCTTAGAAAAATTTAAAAATATATTATTTGAAATAGCATTTTATTTGAAACATGATAATGAGTCCTTGGTTCCCCAAAATGTTTATCGACCCCTTTGTATCCAATCTACTCGAGAATTCAAAACATTTGCCTTTGGTGCTAAGTCAGAGGAATACGGGAGAGGAAATGATACTTCCTCCACAATGTGGGAATTTAATTAATGCGTGCTGCTTCGGGTTTCCCCCCTTAATGGATGCAACCAGCAGTTAGAAGGATTAAAGTGAACGGCGTTATTTTAATGGAAAGAAAAGCACCACATGCTGAAGAATGTGCGAACACAACTATTCCATACCCCTTTGGGGAGTCGCCATTTTGATTCATTTCGCATTGTTGCTTTATATCGGGATGAATTATTCATGATTTTGAGACTTAGGAGAAATTGTCTGACAACAAGTAATATATGAGGGTTTAGTTATATGAATTGTTGGAAGGAGTTTTTATAAATACTTTGCTTCTTATGGAAAACTTTAGAGAAATGGAGTTTTGTCGTAATTCAGGTTGCATCATGTTAATTTGTTAGAATCCAAGATATGCAATTGATTTCGAGTATCAAGATTTTAAGATTCAAGATTAACCAAGTAAAAGAACATTTTACATAGAATAAGATTAGTTCAGTAGCGAAGCAAAAAAAGAAAGAATATAGAGGGTAATGATAAAAAAAGCCACTATGTTATAAAATAGCCATATGTATATAAAAAGATAATTTCATCAAAGTTGATGGAATGCATAATTGAAATGTAAAAGATCAGGAGTCGGCTATACTGTGCTAAACATAACATAAACAGTGATACGAAGCTTATGGAATGTTTGTCTTTATAAAACTATTGCAATATTCACACTTAATAAAACAGTTTTATTCCACATGACAAAATTAGACAAAACTCAACAGAATATGACACACACAACAATGAAACATTTACAACAATGCCCAAAAATAATTCAAACTTCGTGACGAAATATTATAAAATTAGCAGACATATTCTAATAAAGAATGATAATTTTGTCAGTAATTCGCCTTTCCAATGTTATAAGAAATTATTCCTACTTTATGATGACAGTGGAATTTTAGCATTCATATTCATGTTCGTTTTTGTTAAGGATTTACATTTTCCATTATAATGTTTTAGAAGTAATCTCTACTAACTCCCTTCTAAACTATAAAATATAATAGTCGATGGATCATTACATAAAATTCACACATATTATGACAATGAAATAATTCCTATTCCTATATTAAATAAGATAATTTATGGATAACTTTATAAAATATTCTCCCTTTCAAACAATTGTGTAAGAAATAAAACCCTACATTTTGGTGAAATTTTTTTCTTTTAAATCCACACAACAATATTAAAAGAAATAGTTTCTGAATTTCTTTATTAAATAAGATAATTAATAGACAATGTTATAAAATATTCAGTGTTGACAAAACAATATCATAAGTTATAGTCTTTATATTGTGACAAAATAATAATTTAATTGCACAAAAGATTCTCATTTCATAGAACAATGTCTAATGATAGCGTCATTCGGAATTATTTTGGCGACTTTTTAATTCAAATTACTTGTAATTTCAGAAGTATTCGTTTTAAATAGTTATTAATAAATGTTAAATTTGGGTCGTTAATTATAGTCTATGCTTACTTGCATGAAAAATTTAAAAAACATGTAAATATAAAATAAATGACTAAATAAACATAGGCTTAAGTTACCCCTTCATATGGGGTAACTAAATAAACATAAAAAGTAATAATTCAATATTTGGGCTACATTAGCTTGATAAGGTAACAAAAAGCTAAAATAAATATACATATACTGCCCAGAACTTTTATTAATAGTAATTAAAAAGTAAAAAGTTTAATAATTTATTATTTTTTTTAGCGTTTTTGATGATTAATTTGCACTTGAAAGTTTAAGGTATTTCATGGTTAATGATTAAAGTTCAGTTTACTAGTTCAAATGGAAGAGAAAGGTGGCATTTTTTTATTATTACAGGGCATGTGAAAGATCAGCAAAGTTTTTAATAATTACACCAAAGATTTATGGTAAAAGTTTAGTCACTTTAGTTACCCCGTTTAGGAAACAACTTTTTCCAAAAAAAGAAGAAGTCAAAATGAGTTATTAATTACTGTGCTGAACCAATCATTATAAAGTGCAGTTTGAACTTATTTTTAAAAGAATTTATAGTTTCAAGTAAAATTTAAAATACGAGTTTGGTATTTAAAGTTATAAAACCTATAAATTCCTGATGAGAATATTTTAAATATAAGTAAAGGCTCTTTTATCTATCATCTTATTCATTATAAACTTATCTATTGTTATTAGTAAAGTTTTAAACTAAGCTAAAACCAACTATATTACATAAAATATTGCATTATTATAAAATATGTGAAAATCATTTAAGTAAGATAATCATTTAAGTTAAACTTCGAATTAATCTTTTTTTAAAAAATACCTAAAAAAATTCGAATGAATATTTAATCGCATTAAGTTCTGACTCACTCAATGGCTCAAACTGAGTAGGTGGTTAAATCCAATTAATAGAGTGGTGCTATTTTTTCTCCTTGACTCAAATCATAGTATGAAAATAAAAATAAATTTAATGACCTTTCAAAGGATTCTGACTTGGTCATCCTTAAACTTTTCAGTTGAAGATTAGACTAAAATATACCATAAGCAAAAGGAAGTTTATTTAGAGATTTCTTAACAAGTCTCGATTCATTATTAAATTTTTATGCTTAAGCCCGTTGAACTAAAGAATACACATGTAAACAGATATTAATTTTGAGATTTTTAAGAACTCTTTATCGTAGATAAAAAATTTAAAAATTTTTTTTGAGGGATTCGAATTCCAAAGAATTTAAGAGATTCTTTCAAATCATCTTGATCGCTGAATTTTCCTTTAGAAAAATGAATTAAAATATACATCTGTAAAAAGAAATATTTTTAAAGATTTATAAAAGACTCTTAGTAGGTTTGACCCATTAATCAATTAATTTCCCATGGAAGCTTGAATTAAAATACACACATGCAAAAAGAAGTAAACTGAGAGATTTCTGGCTAAGAGATTAAAGGTTGCTAATTTGCTGACCGTTAAATGTTTATACAGATTTCTGAATAAAATATACAGGTGTAGAAAGAAATTAATTTAAAGAATTTTAAAGAATCCTGATTTGTCTGTTATTGATTAATATTTATGCAGATCCACTGAAGTCAGAACTAAATACACATATGCCTAAGAAAATGAATTAAAAAAAAAGTCAAATGTAAGAAGAAATAAAAGTAAAGATTTTAATTGTTCATAATTTGTTTATCGCGCTATAAAATATTCTCTCCAGCACTCAGGGTTGCAGTATTTGTTACCGGCATTTTGTACGGATACGGAATTTTTTACAACGTAACCTATTCATTATTATCCATTCGTAATTATACCAGAGGTTTGGAAAAAGAAATTTAGAGTTTTTTTCTTAAAAAAAAGATCTTAATTTAATCATGCTTAGAGCTTAATTGCAGAAGTCTGAACAGAAATACACATAAAAAAAGGAACAGAACTTAGAGATTTTAACAGATACCGAACTGATCATAGTTGAACTGAAAAGCCTATTTTATAGGCCAAATATTTATAGGCAAAACGAAATTAATTTAAAGATTTTTTCAAACACTCATAGTCTGTTTATTATCCATTAAAAATTTGACTTAAATACGAATGCCTGAATTAAAATACCGACAAGTAAAATGATATTAATAATTAAACATTTCTGCAGGAAATATTTAAACATTTCTAGAAAAGTCAGAATTAAAATATACATATGTGTAAGGAAATGAATTTCGAAATATTTCGCTATTCTTTTTAGCAGTTTTAAATTTATATTTAAATTCATGTTTAAATATTTTACTATAAATTATTTTTAAATATTTTACTAGTTTTAAATTTATATTTAAAACTAATTGCTTAATCTGCTTCCTATTTATTCACTCATTTAAATTTTCTATAGATGTTTGAACTAAAACGCACATATTAATATTTAAAAGTAAATCAATTTAGAGATTTTTAAGGGGTCCTAGTCTAATCATCACTAAACCGTTCTAAAAAACATAAATATGCAAAACAAAATGATTTTAAGATTTTTAGAGATTTTTATTTATTAATGATTTGAGTTTTCAACAGAAGTCTGAGTTAAAGTTCGTAAAAAAATGCAAATTTTAGATATTTCACAGGATGCTGATGATGATTATCATTATCATTCTTTAAAAATAGATTTCTGTGATAAATTTTTTCTCTTTCTAACATTTTCCGAGATAGGAGAAAAATTTTAATGTATTTTAAGACTCCTGGCTTTTTAATCATCAAAATCTTCGATAGCAGCTTTAATCAGATCATTTACAGGAAAAATCCAGGAAATTAATGATTTATAAGAGATTTATAAAGAAAACTGATTACTTAATCTTTTTTTGCAAAAGCCTCGACTAAAACGGTAGACATTCAGGGGGGTCAAAGAATTAATTTTACATTTTCATCTCAAATTGATACCAATTTAAAAATTTATTTTTACCAAATGTTCGTTCTGTTCTACAGATGTTGTTCTTTCTTCTCGTGGTCAATGGAACACCCTGTTTGCTTTGTGAAACCAATGGTACACCTACCTTAGAATCTATTGGGTGCTGAAGAAATGGGAGGGAGGCTAAATTCGAAGGATTAAGGGAGGGAGAAGAGATGATTCAGGACCCGTTCTGCCGCAACTAATTAGAATCGTGGAAATTCAAAGCGGATTTTAAATGTACCGCGAAGATCTTGCCTGACAGTGATTCATTATAGGGTCTTTGAGAAACCTTCACATTAATCTTTTCGAACCTTTGTAAAGGCCGCAGTAATTCATTTTAAAGAAATTCTTTAACTGAAGAGACTTTTCACAGAAATACTTAATGAAGGCGATTTGAAAAAACAGTTTTGGGTGTATTTATTTTTGGATTTTGATTTATTTAGAGAGTGGGATGGACAACTGCGAAACGGATATTGTTGGGGAAAAAATGAATAAATAAAATGTGTAAGAAACGTGTTCTATTTTTAACAAAGAAATATTTCATGTTTGTAACGTAATAAAAAATATATGAATGGATTAAAATAAACTAAAAATAGAAACTGAGCACAAAATATAAAATCAAATGATATAAAAAAATCATCTGACAAAGATGTCACCAGGTACTTCAAGTATTTATATAGAAAAAGTCTTAAAAAGATATTAAATCTTATCTTTTATATTTAATAACATACAGTCATAAAGAATGTATGTTATTAAGGATGAAATACAGTCGTTAAGAGGCATCATATGAGTTGAAAATTAACGGCATACCATTATCATCATTAGTATAACTGCCCAGGGTGTGCCTTGGTCATCTGCAGAATATTTCTCCATGAAATTTTCTTCGTCGTCAGATCTTGCCAGATCTTGAAGGCTTTGAAATCCATGTAATAGAGACCAGCCATACCAATTGGCAAATATTCTCTGCAAAACTCATTTTGTTTATCTTAGTAAATTACGTTAATTTCCTTATATAATTGAAGCATTCTAACAACAGCCCGTTGGGGGTCATGGCGGTTAAGGCATCCCAATTTCGTGACCAATGGCATGATCGTAGCAATGTGGTCAGGCCTGCACACAGGCCACTTTTACTTTCCAGACAAGCTGGTACACATCGATTTAAAGCTTGGTAACCTTCAAGCCGCCACTCATGAGGATCGATCCCTAATTCTTCACAATGATAGTTCAGTAACTTAACCACTGAGCCATCGCGGATCTACAATTTCCTAATACATTTTGTAAATTTCTGCATTTGCTGTTCCTTGCATATGGTCCTGCTTATTAACAAAATTATGTTAATAAGCAGATTTTGCGACGCATTAATGTTACGTCTTCTTCTTCAAACATACCTTTTTAACTATAATATTTTTTAATGAAAAGGACATTTTTATTTACCATCAAATTTCGCAAATCTTAATTAAATGGAAAGCTGATTAGTTGGAATAAAAGAGGAAATTGAGAGCAAGATCAAATAAATATGATGGAACAAGGAACTAGCATTTCTTGGTCTGGAAGATTTCGAAACATTAAACTGGTTGATTGTAAATGAATGATGTTATGTGTAAGACCTAACAAATATCATAGGATAGCGTACGTTTCTAGGTTTGAAAGACTGCTGATTCCAAAATTTTAAACTGGTTGGTTGAAAACAAAGAATGTTGTTGCGAGCAAGATTTAATGCATAACGTAGCTTTGAAAAGGTCCGTTTTTGTTCTGGAAGATTGCAGATTCTAAATTTTTCTGAAATTCAGATGCGAGTTCTAGAAAATATTGGTTTTTATGAAAAGTATTGATATCTTTCTGGATTATGATGTGGTGGCAAAGAAAAGCTGTTGCAATAATATTCATCTCTGAAACTGCGTAGGTGGACTACTTTCTGGGAGACAATGCACCAAAAAAGAGTATAATTTCACAAAAGAGTATCCAGCAAAAGAGTATAATTTCAATACGCCCATTTCCATCAATAGTACTGAATGTGAATGAACATGGATAGTTCATGAATAGTGCTGAGAAACGTTATTCTGTGCTGCTTATACTTGTTTATGGTATCTGAAATGATTGGCTATCATTTTTTATTTATTTATTAATTTTTTTATCTGGGCATGTTACGTGATTACCCATAAGAACAAACATATATTGTGTAACGAAACGTATATTTTCTCGATTAAAAATATTTATCCACACAAAAAATACACGTTACCACGCATTTAAAGACACAATAATATGACAGATATTCAAACCATTATTTCAATGTAACTAAACAGTCCTCAAAAACCAATTTAACTTACATACGAAAATGTGGTATATTTGAAAATGCAGTGATGAGTACTTGACTGCAATTTCTTAAGAAAGTCGTTTCTTGTCATCAAAATCAAGGCTGCAATTTAAAGTCTTCCAAAAATGAGACATGGTCCAACATTTCCCACCTTCTTATCTTATATATAGTATTTTAAATCTACTTCTAAAAAAGCACTTTTATATTTCCACAGTATTTATAAATCATCTTAAAAATGGGCTATACCTCCGTTATAATTCACATAGAAAGCTATTTCATTTTTAAAAAAAACTAAGCCAAGATTTAAAAAGTCTACTGGAACTTGTCCTAACGTGTCCCTCATTTCCATTAACATAAGGTATTGCTATTCTGCTTAATTTTTGTAACAACTGTATTTCACTGACATGCAGCATTTTGAGGAGTTTATAAAATTTCCTTTTCTTTTAACACAATTCTCCTAACAAACTTATCTTCATAGTATTTTTTAATTCCGCAAAACATGTCACTAATTTAACTCAAATTGAAAGAATTTTTCATCAGCATTCGTGGCAGCATTTAATCAGTAAATCATATATTTCTCCACACGTCGGATATCTTTAACTTCCAGAGAAAAATGATAACTAAGAGGAGGATCTAATTTCTAGCAGAGGATGAAGAGCAGTAAATAATAATAACAAAATTAAAAAGTATATAAATAAATAAAATAAAATAGGATATATATTCAAGAGTTATCAAGGCAGAATAGCTGCCTAAGAACTTCATTAAAAAGATATTCCCCCGACGTCCACAAAATGAAAAATAGACCGAAAAGAAAAAAAATAATTTATAGACGTCGGGAAAGAAGACGCTCTTTCATTTAAAGCAAAGAAAAGAATTGAGAATGAATATTACGCCAACTTTATTTATTTTGAAGCGTTTAAGAAATGCGATATGCAAGAGGAAATTATTTTTGGCGCAAAAGAGACGCGTTGTGTGGTATTTGGAATATGAATATGATAAGGCAGATTCTAAATTATATGCAAGAAGTTAACTTATTCAGAAAGTGGAGTGCAAATTCTAAAACGAAACAAATTATTTCGTTTCATTAAAGAGCTATGTGCTTGTATTAATGTGCCAAAAAATAAAAAAAAATTAATAAATAAATAAAAAAAATAAGATACCGATTGTTTTTTTAATTTTTTTATTTATTTTAAAGAATGGTGAAAAAGCAATGAAAAAAATGACCTTTTGAGTAATTCTATGAGTTAAGTGACCGATTTGATTCGCTTTGTCGACAACGAATTCAAAGCGGTTAAATATTTATTCTAATGTTATTCATTATTTTTTTTTAAAAAAAAGAAATTATTTTATAAGGATAAAACTGAGATTTAAGGAAATAAACTTTCAATATTGTATGTTTTTAAAATGTGTATCTTCTATAATGGTACTGTTATAGAAAATGCATAGATTGAATTAAAAGACGCCTTTGCAAATGTTTCAATAAATATAATATATAGCTAAAATATAGCTGAAAATTTGTTTTAAAATTCTTTTTATCAGGCATGAGTACCATCTATTGACGAATGATGAAACTAATTTTTAAATTTGTGGAGAGTAAGTTACCTTGTTTCCTGAGCAGAACTTCCTAAACTGTACATTTCATTCACGATAATTTTTTTTCCTTCAAATTATCGGTCATTTTCGGAACACCTTGTAGTTAGTTCTCAACTAATCAGTTCTAATACAAATTTGGTGGACAGATTTTTACTTAAATCTGGTTGAAGTGTTTAATTTTTACTCCATACATTTCTTTCATGAGTTACACAGTGAGGAAAAAAACCCAAATATTTAGAAACGTGTAAATTAAATATTATATGCCTTAAATATTTAAATATTCTATTTAAATACAAATAGAATTCATCAAAATTTAAACGATGATTATATTAATTTGAATTTTATCAGTTTTGCCCCATCAACAGAGCGGAAGCACAAAAGGTTTCTTATCAATTGCCTTTCATCGCATGAAAATAAAAATAATAAACGAGCAGATGAAAAGATTGAGATATTTTTAAAAATCAACTAACGCTGTATCACGATAATACTTTTGAAGTTAGGCGTCCTTATTTTGAATAATAAATTCTGAACTGAACCACTGAACAATTTATCAATGTTTTTACTCGTTGATAGTTTCAATCGTTTTCATTAGCAACGGTTGAATGTTTATATTCCTTATCAAAATAAATGTTTTTTATTTATCTTTCATGGTAACTATTTGCATAGATTGTAGCAGATAACTCGAATATTGTGTTTGAACTGCTGCAAATGATTCGCTAAATCAAATTGTTTGATAGTATAAAGAAAAATACCATGTTTAAAAATAAATAATAAAAATCTCTAATTTATTTATTTTTTCATTTTAAAGTTGGCACACCTTTCATTTTTATTCAAAAGGGCGTATATTGGAGAGCAAAAATATTCTTTGTTTAACTCCTTTTAAGGAAGGATAAAAAAACATGGTTGTTATCAATGAGTTATTTATTGCTTAAGACCAGTTAACATACGTATATTAAATAGATAAAATATTGTAATTTTATTTTGGGAGTTTTCAATTCTCCGACTTATATTTTTATGTTGTTGCTGTTGCACATCTCTAAGATCAACATGATAAAAATAATATATTTTTAAAAATTTTTAAGTTTCTGGTGATATAATATTCTATTGTTTTTACCATTTCAGAACGCAAAGTTAAATTCGTGTTTATTTTTTTACTTCACACACGGTGATTTCTTAAAAATACTTTTCAAAACAGTTTAAAACTGTTTACTGGGTTTCTTTTAGAGACTTTTTCCCCTTAGAAAGGGAGGTGAGACACTCATTAAAATAGAATAAAATATTGTTTGAAAAATTAGCAAAGCATTATCAAGTATAATATTCCAGTGTTTTTACCATTTACGAACGCAAAGTTGAATTCGCATTTTTTAAATTTTATTTCACACACTGCGATTTTTTAAAAATACTTTTCAAAACAGTTTAAAACGGTTTAACTGGGTTTCTTTTAGAGACTTTTTCCCCTTACAAAGGGAGGTGAGACCCTCATTAAAATGGAATAAAATATTGTTTGAAAAATTAGCAAAGAGTTATCAAGTATAATATTCCAGTGTTTTTACCATTTAAGAACACAAAGTTGAATTCGTATTTATTTTTTTACTTCACACACGGTGATTTCTTAAAAATACTTTTCAAAACAGTTTAAAACGGGTTAACTGGATTTCTTTTAGAGAGGTGTTCCCCTTACAAAGGGAGGTGAAACCCTCATAAAATAGAATAAAATATTGTTTGAAAAATTAGCAAAGAGTTATCAAGTGTAATATTCCAGTGTTTTTACCATTTAAGAACGCAAAGTTGAATTCGTATTTATTTATTTACTTCACACACGGTGATTTCTTAAAAATACTTTTCAAAACAGTTTAAAACGGGTTAACTGGGTTTCTTTTAGAGAGGTTGTCCCCTTACAAAGGGAGGTGAGACCCTCATTAAAATGGAATAAAATATTGTTTGAAAAATTAGCAAAGAGTTATCAAGTATAATATTCCGGTGTTTTTACCATTTAAGAACACAAAGTTGAATTCGTATTTTTTTTTTTTTTACTTCACGCACGGTGATCTTTTAAAAATACTTTTCAAAACAGTTTAAAACGGGTTAACTGGGTTTCTTTTAGAGAGGTTTTCCCCTTACAAAGGGAGGTGAGACCCTCATTAAAATGGAATAAAATATTGTTTGAAAAATTAGCAAAGAGTTATCAAGTATAATATTCCAGTGTTTTTACTATTTAAGAACACAAAGTTGAATTCGTATTTTGTTATTTATTACACACACGGTTATTTTTTAAAAGTACTTTTCAAAATTGTTTAAATCGGGTTAACTGGGTTTCTTTAGAGGGTTTAAGGGAGGTGAGACCCGCATTAAAAATAAAATAAAATGTTGTTTGAAAAATTAATAAAGAGTTATGAAGTATTTAGCTGATTCAGCGCTGCATTCACTTTACTTTACCAGTTTCTCCTTTTTCAAAGAAGAAATTAACGTTTTTGAGCATTGCGTTATTCTTCTTCATAGATTACGAACGGGTCAGATCTGTTCGTTACGCTTTCGGACTGGTTTGCGATAAAAAAATGTGCTGTCGTGGCACTTTTGCACTAGTCTTATGTGACTGTGCATTACGTAGATTATTTGTTCTTAACGCTGTTTCGGTTAAAGGTTTTTTCGGTTATATCAGTTGATTAATTTTGTACACATTGGTGTATTTCGTAACAGCTTATTTACTGAAAATAGTAACGGTTTCGGTAACAGTGCCATAAAACACAGATACAACATTTTCAGAACTTTAATAAATATAAAACTAAAATTCTTGAATGCATCCTTTGAGGACATTTACCAGCTGTTGATTAAAAAAAATTTGCTCGACTCCGACTTCGGTTAGTTAAAAGTTGCCAGAAGCTTATGTTAAAAGAAATTGGTTTTTGATCTTATGAAAATTATTTAGATAAGTATTTTGTATTATGTAAACATAAATATGATTCAAATGACAACTATTATGACAATGACAATTACCTAAATTATAACATATCACTAAGTTAATTTAAAAGTTGCCAGTATCTTATGTTAAACGAAGTAGGTTTTTGATCATATGAAAATTATTTAGACTAATATTTTTTATTATGTGAACATAAATATGATTCAAATGACAATTATTATGGCAATGGCAATTACCTAAATTATAACATATCACTAAGTTAATTTAAAAGTTGCCAGTTTCTTATGTTAAACGAAATAGGTTTTTGATCATATGAAAATTATTCAGACAAATATTTTTTATTATGTGAACATAAATATGATTCAAATGACAGCTATTATGGCAATGTCAATTACCTAACTTATAACCTATCACTAAGTTAATTTATCACAATCAAGCCTCTTTGTGTCTATGATTGATTCATTGAATCATTAATTTGTTTGAATAATTATAATATAATAAATCAACGAGTAGCCGTTCTTCGTACGGAGTGGAACAAAGTAAAAATCAGTACTGAATAACACTACGAAATCCTGAATAAAACTAAAAGAGACACCGAGACAACTAACAAAGCTAAAATAATTCCTTTCTTTAATTTCTTTATTATATTTCATACTTCCCGGTGGCTTTACTTTATTTGAGTAAACAGAACACATTATAAGTAGTTTCTTCCAACAAAATAAAAAAATAATTGTATTTAAAATGAAGCTAACAAAAGATAGCCAAAATTTCCCACAATCACGTGATTTTCTCCAGTAATTATCACTTCAGAGGGATCGTGAACAAACTCTTTTCACAGTATCCATATTAAATAGTTTTAATAAATAATTACTAAATAGTCTTGTTGTAGTTTATATATGTATTGTGCGTTTAAAAGATATTGCTATAATTTGTCTACTGTAAGAACTCACCCCGCCAAAGTCTGAGGCTGTCTGCTGCTGTGGAAACCAGAATAGCGCATTTTAGGGAGGGTAGATTCTCCTCACTCTAGGGCTAAGAAAATTGATTCCAGAAAAATATTCCCTTTCTCTTTTCGACTCGAGCCAAAATCTGTCCTAAACAGTGACCCCACACTCCTATTTGAAATAGTTATACTTCGATACCATAGTCACCGCCACTGGTCCATACGAATGACTCGGGGAGTTCTTACTTTAGACAAACTATAAGTAGTTCTTTTCGTATAATGATTTTCTTGGAATTTTTATATCGTGAACAAATTTATTTCATTAACTATGGTAATTTGAAAAAAATATAAGTCTGAGTTGGAGTTCTATCGGGTACTTGCAAGTCGAAGAAGACGATCACTGATGAACAAACACGTGACCTACTACCTCTCCTCGAGCTGATTGTTTATAAACAAGGTGGTATGTTAAAGTAGAGCTGAGGTTTTCCACGCAAGCTAGAATGTTAATTAATGTGAAGTTAATTTAATTAACTTCACATTAAATACAATGCCGCATCACATATAGAATTTGTAAAAATATAATTCTTTCTTGTCTACGTCTTTTACCCAACTTACATTTATTATTTGTTTACCTATTTTATTGTAACCGTGATATATTTTTGTTTTCTGTACCTGACTACTTCGATGCATAATTAGTTTGCTTATGTTCTGCATGCTTTTGTGCCTGCGTTGTATTAAGTTAGAAATAAATAGTGAAAGAATTAAAATATATGTGAAAGAATTTTTGCGAAAGAATGTAGAATGTGTAACTTAAAAGAATAGATACGTGATTTTCGTGACTTACTCGAAATTGAATAAGAAGAATGATTCCTCCCAAAAACAAATGCCACGTTTCAACAAACAATCAGGATTAAGATATCCGCACTACGTCCATCACTTGCAGGCATCTCATTGTGCTCAAGTATTAATCATTCAAACTTGCGGCCACCTGATTTTGTTACGAAGTTGAATCATATTATCATGCAAAATAAACAACCTTAACCTGTTTTCAAGGAACTATAACTGCACCGGAATGGAAAATAAAGTTAAACCTGAAACTTAGAAAAGTTTGCAGCCGATGTTGAATCTATAAACAACTCAAAACTAAGCCTATTTTTATGAACTTGTGATGCACTTAAGTAGGTTTTGTTGCAAGCTTTTACGCAGAAAAATGTCATACTTAAATCTTACTTCCAGAATCATTTAATTTGTCAAAATTATTATTTAATTTTTAAATAAAAATGTATGCCTTATTGGGTACACATTTCCTACGGTTTATGATTTTTATTTTTAAAACAATAGCTATGTAGTGTGTCTACGTCTACAAAAATGCAATTCCAATTAACTAGTATAGAAGACGTGTCAACTTTCATCTATGAAAATATACTCCAACCCAACATAGAATCGAATGACATTGTCTATTTTCCCCAGAAGCCGTATTAGAATAACTTCATCTTCATAATTCATCTCTATACATTGAAGGACGTTCACATCCTAACGAGCAAGGGTTCCGTAGTGTAGTGGTTATCACGTTTGCTTTACACGCAAAAGGTCCCCAGTTCGATCCTGGGCGGAACCATGTTCGAAATTTGTTCAATTTCTTTTTAATGTTAATGACAAATTTAATGAAATTTTTAGAAAGAGTAAATTGTGTCTGGTCCAAAAAAGAAAAAAAAAACTGCTGTTATTTAAGTTGTCTTCAATTGCTTAAGGATTATAGTATTTTTATCCTTAAAAGAATAGCTATGTTTGAAATTCATCTTTATATCTGAAGGAAGTGCAAATCATGCTTTACGCTCAAATTCGATCGAAAGTTCCAGTTCGGTGGAACAGCGCTCGAGTTTTTTTAATCCAAGTTTTTCTTCTCAATGACAAATCTTATGACATTTTAGAAAAAGTGTCGTGTATATATTTCGCGTCATAGTACACCGTAAGCAAAGGGTTAATATTGTGCTTTAGTTTTTATCTTTTTTGATAGAAGTGCTAGAATTAATTTATTTTAAATATGGATTCATATAGGAAGTTATAATTACTTTATATAAATAACTTTCATTTATTTAATAGTTTTCTTTCAACTTTGTTCTTCACTTTATTCAAGTAAGTTTTGTAAGTTTTTCGTAGCCTCTGATGTAAAAGTATATAAAAATAAAACAGAAATTTGGAAAAACGTAGCATTTTCTTTAAAAAAATATTAGGAGTTTTAATTTTTTGAAATTTTAATTTGATCGAATGAGTTAATTTCCATAAGTGTATCGTAATTTAAGATGTAAAAACGAAAATTTCAAAATGAAAATAAAACTGCCTTATTTAAAAATTATTTTATTTTTAACTATTGCAGCTAAAAAAGCGGAGCAAAGAATAAAAGAGAGAATTTTATTAGTCCGAATAATATATCCTCCTATCTTTTATCGAAATCATAAAAATTGTCATTTATGATGATTGGAGGTGAATTCGATGCAATTTTTTAATTGTCTGATCTTATTAAAGTATAACAATTTAAATTAGGAGATGTTGTTGATAGTAGTTCCATCTTTATTTGGGAGAAGGATATTATTACTTTAAAAAAAAAACATATTTTTTATTTTATAAAAGTTAAAAACCCAACGTTAACAACACTGAATCGAGGAAGAATTGTTTGACGAGCCATCGAAGGGAAGCTTAATTCAGGGACATTGACGGCGCCATCTATCAGACACTTTGAGAAAGTAAATCCTAAGTATCAAAATATACGCGACAACAGTTTATTTATTTTTTTTTTATTTATAGATATAATAGAGACTGTTTGTTCTATAATAAGATCTACAAAATGCTAAATATTTTTCAATTTACAAAAAATTTGTTGAATTGCTAAAAATTTCTAACAGAAGTTTATACATTATTTACATTAAATTTATCTTAATTATCAGATGAATTACAATCAGAAAAATTTTATGATTTTAAATAATTTTAAATCAATATGTAAAATATAATTTTATTGAACTCTATGAACATTTTAAATACTTTTTTCTAATTTTAAGAATTTATTAAAATATACTTGATAGTTTGAAACAACAATTAATGTTAATGTTGATTACAGATTAAATATTTTTTGTTTATTGCTATTTTATTTTTAAATATTAATATAGTATTTTGAAGAGATAATACTTTTAAAAAAAAGTCATCTGGGCCTTTTAATGTTTCTGCAATACTGCAAGATAATTTGAAAAATATTCGAAATTGATAAGTGAAATTATTTATGAGCTGATAAGTTACGTTATACTTAATTTTCTAGTTAATATTTTATTGTAATAAATATTTCAAGCTCATTAATTAATTATCAAGCTCATCATTTAAGTGGGTGTATGTTCAATTATAAATTAAAATAATTTATAATTGGCGTAGAAACAATTTTTTAAGTATGAGTGAATCATGAAATGATTTTCGATTTGCATAAAATTATTTCAAAAATATTAGTACAGCATGAAATATTTTGTGATTTTTAAAATTATTTCATATTCAGAAGTCTGATTGCAGAAGAGTAATTTTGAATTTAAACTTCATAAGAGAATATTTTTTAAGGAAAAATACTAAACAAATTTTTTTATTTTAAAAATAATCAAAAAATTATTAATGAAATTAAAATTGCTTGCTTTCATGAACAATTAATCAGCAATTTGCGCATAATCTGCTTTGCATAAATTTTGTTATACAATACAAATTAATAGATACTTATTCCATTAATTAACAATATTTTCTTACATTATAGGGCACTTGAAGGTCTGAAATTTCAGGATCAGAAGAATTTGGAAAATATCTTCAATATCTCCGAAATGTTACAAGAGCAACACAAGAAGAATTGGGTTTATTTGGATTTTTCCATAATTCCTCACAAATAATTATAAAGCAGAATACTAAAAATTAGCTTTATTTCAAAACAGATTAAATATAATATAATATAACATAATATAATCAATGTCTTATGAATTACTTTTATATTATCATTTTTGGTGAAAAAATTTAGGCAATAGAATTTAGACTTCTAAGCGTCAAAAAAAAGAAAATAATAATAACAATGCTTTTATTGAACAGTATTGGTTTTAGTGAAAAGTAAAATACATTTTGAATTCCATAAACAGTGATAAAAACAGGGACCATCTAATCTGCTAAAGTCGCAGTGTCAGAAAAGAAAAAAATAACAAATTTGATTGGTTAACAGGAACGGTTTTCTAACATCAAGTTCCTTAGTAACAGATATGAGTAACCGTTCTAAAATAACTGGTATAAATACATAGTAAATGGCTGCTATGATAATGCATTGCTGCAATTCGTCTTTCTAATTATTTGAACGAAGTAATTTTTGTCTTTATAATGCCTGGAATTGTAAAATAAGAGGAACAAAGTTCAAGAAATGATTGAGGTTTAGTCATAATGTAATAGATAGGATAATAGTATAGAATTTTTTTACACACTTTTTCAATAGATTTTTCTTAGGTAATAGGACAAAAACAGTTAATTTAATTCACATTTTTTAATAAAAAGAAATAATTAAAATAAAAAAAATAATGTTTTGTAACATTTGAATAAGTATGTGAAATATTAATTTTAATTATTTAACTATTATTGATAATATTATAACAGTATTTTATTGTATGTATAATATTACAAACTTTTATGTATAATATTGCAAATTTTTTACATTTTAGGCTTTAATTTCTCTTTAAGGAAACTGATATCGAAAAATCAGTTCAAAATCCAAAATTTACTTCAATTTATGAGTTTATTTAAATTGATGAAATATGCTAGAGAGAATTTGTAAAACATATTTGCAAACTTCTTATTTTCTAAAAATATAAGACACACATTATGATAATGCAAATTTTTAATATAATAGGTTTTTAATTTCCTCTATAAAAATTAGAGTTTACAAGAAATGTAAAGTTACAGCTAAAATGTAAAGCTTCGCTTAGAGCCGAAAGCCTTAAACTCAATTGTCAATTATAAAATGATGTCAATTTTATAATTGTCCCTTTGACTAATATTGAATTAGATTCCAAATTCGTGCTTTAAGAGAATAATTTTGAGGAATTACATTTTTCAAAACGATAAAAATAAGTATTATATTTTATTTTCTAAAAATATAATACACACATTATAATAATGCAAATTTTTAATATATTAGAATTTTAATTTTCTCTATAAAAATTACAGTTTACAAGAAATGTAGAGGTGGTACATCTAAAATGTATAGCTTCGCTAAGAGCTGAAAGCCTCAGTTGTCACTTATACAATGATATCAATTTTATAATTGTCCCTCTGACTAATATTGAATTAGATTCCAAATTCATGCTTTAAGAGAATAATTTTGATGAATTACATTTTTTAAAACGATAGAAATAAGTAAGCAAAGAAATAAAAAATAAAGCAACACTGGCATGATTCTTAACGGAAAATTAAATTTGACCATCTAAAATTATTTTAGAATTTTTCGTTTCTTAAATCAGATGATAACATTATTGCCATCCCTCGATTCAGTTTCAAACTACCAGAATACCATTGTTATAGCTTGAAATAGAGTAGTTTATAAAGATGATGGAATGCAAATAAATAAATAAATGCTTGTAAGTGCATAACTATTTAATATATAGACGTTAACTCTACTTTGTTACATATTTTTGAAGGCAACGTATTGTTGTTTTCAAAGAAATTCACAAATAACAAGTGCTGTAAAAGCTTATAACAGCTTTGGTTAATCTGATATGACCGGTTTATAACAATTTATTTTAAAATATAACTTATATAAACTAGTAAACAACTGTGATTTCAATATACATCTTTGAGCAAAGTTTTCATTCATAAGTAAAAAAAATATATGCATCTTTATTTGTTTCGTTGCAATCGTCAAAATATATAAATGAATGATATGATAATTTGGAGTAAGTTTTTAAAATAAAGGATTTTTTTCCACTTTTATCACCTGAATAATACCTAGTACAATGATTTATGAAAATAACTTTTAAATATGATTAATTTAAATTTATAATACTTAATTATGTGCTATTTACAGAAACCATTACTTAATCAAATATAATGAGTGTAAAGCCGGGAAAAGAAAAATATTTTATGGAAAAAACTTATTTTTTATAAAAATATCTTTAACATATTTGTTTTGCAGGAAAATGAAAAGCATATAATTATATAGAACTGATTAAATGTATTTACTTACAGAATTTGACTAAGAGAGAAATTTCATCAACAGAATCAGCATATCCCATCGTAAAGTGAATATTTTGTTTCAGCGCCATCTAGAATACATTCCGAGAGTTAACTTTTATTGCTCAAAGGAAGCTATTGAGTGAAGATTTCCTTCTCGCTTTTTTAAGTAAGAATATTTATTATTTTTATCAATTGTTTCAATTAGAATTTTCTCTGCTTATTTTAATTAAGTAATATATTTATTATACAACTATCTAGAGTAGTAACAGGAATTTTTTGAAGAACAATTTACACTTAAAAAATAAACATTAAAGTGGACTTTTTTTAATAAGATAAATTAAATAAGACATTAAAAATATCGAAATATATAAAATATGAATTGTGGTAATCGCTATAAACAGCAATTTTCTCTACGCCAGTTTTAATTCTCGCTTTTTTCCTGCTGACACATAACAATCAAAAACGAAAGAATTGCTGACACATGATAATAGCAACAAAAGAATTTTCTTAAAACACATATTTTTAAAAAAATAATTTGGTTCTTTATAGCATAATATAAATGAATATAATTAGGAAAACCTAAAAGCTAGGAAACGTAAAATTATTGTTATTTAAGCATTTATGAAGTCAAATAGTTAAATAATATTTTCTCCAAACTTACTTAATATAACACATTTTAAATAGCAAAATTCTAAATTCAATCAATCCATTTTAAAATTTTAATTCTGAAATTTAAGTCATTTTCTAATGGTTATAATCTTTTTGAAACAGTTAAATGTTAAACTTCATTAATACTTTATAATTTTTCTTTGTTTGATATCTAGTAGCACGTAATGAAGTAATTAAAATTTCCCAATATCTGTTTTAGCAATCAACAATTAAATTGTTTTTCAGAATAATTTTAATATCTAATTTACTGGATAATTTAACAGGCTAACAGGAACCTTAGTAACGGTGAAATAAAATAATAAAAATTGAATTTTTGACAATATTTTCGGTCTGTATAAGAAGCGCGCATGATTAAATTTTAATATATATGAACTTAAAAATTTAACTATGCAGATAAGAAATGCTGTGCAGTGGCTATCTCATAATTTTTTTAATGCTCGCATTATTTTCTTTCTTATTCTTTCGCATTTTTTAATAATGAAGACAATAAAATAGGAATATGCATCAAATCAGCTATTCACACTGTTGGAATCGAACGTCATTGCAGGTTTCGCAGGTCCCCCAAAGTAAAATTAAAGCATATCGTTCGTAAAAATTAACTTGTGCTAATTAAAAAAGAATAAGTGAAAAAAAGTTTATATGTTGAATGAAATATTTTTTTTCTTGTTTACAAAGCAGATGGGAATTTTTTTTTTCATTTGAGCTTAGGTAGTTCAGAGGGTGGCGGATGCCACAGTACTGACTTTAAATATCCTCAATGATAGACAAGATAATAGGTTAGATTTGCCGTTTGGCTAACTGTAGGGGATTTTCGTGATTTTCTTCTCTATGTAACGCAAATGTGTGTTAGTTCCATCAAAATAGTTTATCCATATGCTGTGTCAATTGCCTTTTGGGCTGAGTTGAAAATTACAAGGCCACAGAGTTGAGTATTGATAGTCGTTTACATAAAAATCGGTCAGACTGTTTCACGGTGGTTATAAAATGAAATAAAACGTTTAATTTAATTAACAATAAGAGCTTAAATTAAGTACTTTTTTTTAATCAAAATAAACAATATTTTGGAAGTAAATTGGAACAAAGAATTTAATTCTGCTTTCAAATATCCATTTATTATTGCCCTTAATTGTAAAATAATTATTTCTCAATTAAAACTCAAAAAATGAAATATAAGTAAAATCGTAATATGAAGATAACAATAAATCTTCATAAATAGTAATAAAGGTTAAAATATAATAAATAGGCAGAAAAAAGTGTATAAAATGTTTGTTGAATTTATCATTTAGGGATTCTTTGTAACATTCATAAGAAAAACAAACGCAGCTAAACGATACGTAAAAATATGATGCATGGGGTGTTGAAAAAATGATCATCTTTATTAAAGCTTATGAATTTATGCAAGATATTCTCCTTATTCCGTATATTCCCAAATGAATACGGAACTGGAAAAACGGAATTAGAAAATTCCCTTTAATTTACGACCAGAATCGGTACCAGAGTAATTTGGTATCCTGTCTCTGGGACCCAGTGCACGATGCAGTATTCGCATAAATAAAGTCCGGGAGAATCGACCCAGGTCCAGAGGTAATTACCGATCCGGCAAAGGGACCAATAAATCCGTGGCTCCCTTTCTTCTCCACCCCCCGCATTCCAATATTGGTGGAAGAATGCAAGTGAGAATCTCAATGAACTGAGAGCCCACTAATAATTACAAGCCACGTCACGAGGAAAAACTTAAAAATAGATTGTCTCGATTTCCGAGGAACGAAGAATTAGCTCCTGGAAAATTAAGAACACCTTTTCAGTTTGATGAAAAATATTTAATTAGGCAAGCTAATTACATTTATACTTGAAGAATTAGAAAGTTCTATAGGAAATATATTTTGGAATATTATGAAAGCTAAATTAACTAATATTAACATGTTTTGATAGTAGAATCAACTAGTAATATTGTGTTATGAATTTTATGAACAGATAAGAGATCGTTCAAACATAAAGTTTTTATCATTGCAATATCATTTATAAATCCGGCTTTGTGTGATTTTTAGTATCTAACCAAGAAGTGAGATATAATTTATGAATTCAATTTTGTGATAATATAGTTTAAAAAAATTATTAATGAATCAGAGTTAATTATATTTGTAATAAAAGAGATAGAGATAGGTAACAAAAAATATGTTCGAGCATATTCAGAGTTAATTAATATTATGTAACTGCTTTAAAGTTAATAAACATGTTAAAAGATCGTTCTAACAAAGTGCATTTTTAGATCATTGCAATATTATTAATAAATCTGGTGAGATATGGTTTTAAAATAGTTCTAACAAATCAGTATGCAAACACTGTTAAAATGCAGTTTTCTGATAGTATGATATGATGAAAAATATTTAATTGGGAAGAATTAATTACGTTTATGTATAAAAAATAGAGAAGTGCATTTCAAAATACTTTTGATTATTGCATCCAAAATGAACAAGCGTACTCTCTAGAAAACTAATGAAAATATAAGAGATGATTGAAATTGTTATTTTTATATCTCCCCCTCTCCAATAAGGATGTAAAACGATATCGCACATATATCTTCACCCCTTCTTTAATGTAGTATGTATCATTATCAACCATTAATAATTGCACTTTGATTTAGTTAAATCTTTTTTCTTTGTTTTAGCCAATCAAATTGTTCGTTGTTATAAATAATCAAAGTCCACTTTTGTACATTTTCTTTATCGAACATTTGATATTTTGCATTTTTGTGCAAAAATTCATTTTTGTTTGGATTATGTTTGCTTGTGCTTAAATTGTTCCTTGATATAGATATCACCGAGCAATTAGTGGGTGCACTTTTGTATAGTCTAGTTTTTTTTGCTCTTTGTCCATCACATTTTCTTTTGATGTCGTAATTACCGATCAATAAGTGCAATTAAATTTTTTTTTCACTTTTGCTTATTCGATTAATTTTTAAACTATAACATAATGCGTAGTAAAGAGATCTCGATCCATGACCTCACATAATCTATTGCTAACATAATCTAGTCACACATCTACACAACATAGTTTTGTCACATCATCTAGTCAGACTTGAACATAAATCTAGTGCCACGATCGGATATTTCTCTTCCTGTAAACCACTATGAAAGCGCTACGAGCAAACTTTGTCCAGTCATAGTTAGGGAAGAAGAATTGGTGGTTAAACCGTTCGTCCCTTATTTGGGAGAGTCAATACTTTTAACAACTAAATAATAACTATTAACACTTTTATGTAATTTTTTTTAAAAGTTTCAATACTTCTATTCAGTTATAATAATATCAGTTATTATTTTTCTTCAATACGTTTAGGTGGTACATTATATATNTTTTCCTTAATTTATGATAACCAGTGTATATATGTATATATATATATATATATATAGTTTGTCAAGGTTAACATAAATTAATTTAACCTTAAACCTTAATCATTCGAGAGGGCGATGGAAGAAAACAAGAATAAATCAGAATAATTTTGGATTTACAAATGAAATAATTTAGGCTTTAAAAAAATAAGTTATCTTTATTTTGAAAGTTCTTCAAAATCTGAAACCTTTGCTTAAAAATTATGCTTTTAATGTTTATGTTCAGCCTTATTAGAAATGTAATTAAAAAATGACGAACAGTTTTTTAAATACATTTCCATAACCAAGCCAAAAGTTAAATATGGAGACAAAAATTTAAACCTCTATATATCTTCTTAAAATTCAAGCCAACTACACAACAACCAATTCTCAACAGCATATCCGACCACCCTCCTGAAATATAGGAACGTATTTCACGGAGAAGAATTATTCTTTCATTTCTATAATGTCAAGAAACGAAGAGGAATCTCTCACATACCCCTTACATCTTTTCTCTTGCTCTTCTTTTGCTCTTGCTGTTCTTTTTCTTCATCCTCATCTTTCATTTCCCCCTGCTTCCGCGGCACTATATTTCTCCTCGGATCTCTCCGTGTTTGAGCCTATACTTAGTCCAAGAGAAGAGAAATATGGCGTCGCACACCCTCGTTAAGTGAGATATGTGCCAGTGACAGTTTTTGCGGTTCCACATTACGCACAAGCCCCATGCAATAACCATGGTTGAAACGTCACAATACATGGGTCTCCTTGCGTAGAGGAATAAAAGGACATAAACTACACATCTTTCTGCGTGAAATGCTGCCCGCAATATATGGTTAGAGAACGATGTGTCACCTTCGTACGCTCTGTTGATAAAAATGAAGCTGAATTACATCTCCTCTGCATTACTCATTCTTGCCGTTCCCAACCCTCTTCCTCTCTCTGTGTGTGTTTCCTTGTTTTTGTTGTTTTATGATGAAGTAAAAAAAAAAATTGTCCCATAACTATGCGCCTTATTTTCTAGTTATTGTTTACATTACTTGTAACAAAATAATCCTGCAAACACTTTGCAATACATAGTTTTTAAAAAAACATTTTTATTTAATTGAGCCTTAAAATGTCAACAGATCGATAATTATGTGACTTCCAGGAACTGTATTTATTAATTTATTTATCTTTTTTTTATTAGATGTTTGAAAAATTTCTATTATATCTAAATGAACATCTGCATGAATCCTACTTAGTATATAAAGTGCTGAGAAAAAATAAACAAATTTTAAGTTTTAAGATATTAAATAAATTTTAACAATAGTAAAGATACATTATTTATGTTAGATTGATAATTTAATTAAATAAAATTTTTTTCATAAATATAAATAAGGAAATTATTTGTAAGAAACTAGAGGCTCAAATACCATTAAGTATCGCAGTTATTGAGTTCGGAAAATTAATTTTTTAAATTTAAAAAATATAATTAAGGGTTCAGTGATAGCAAGAGATTTGTGATCAAAATTTTTTTTTAAAGCAGATGCTTTCTTTTTTGTTATAAATACAATTTAATGCAAAGAAAATTTTCAAAATTAGTTTTTAAATTTTTGGGATATCAAATTTAGTTCTTAGGTAATTAGAATCAGCTGCAGTACTGAATAATCTGACCCATATCTAAATAGCAAACCTGGATTTCAATAAAACTAAGAAAGAATAAACAAATAAGAGATTAAGAAAAAAAATGCGATTTACAAAACAAGATTGAACAGAGAAACCTTCTTAGTTCAGTGTGAGATAGTTTTCAAAAGTCATCTGAAACTAATACTTAGCATAGGAATGCTAAGTTCTATGCATACAATGATGTCGATACAATGATGCCTAACAATACAATGATGTCATAAAAATATTTTTGTTAGACGAAAGTAAAAGCTTCATTTAGCATCAAAACTTAATATATCAAATAAAAATCAAATTCATTTGTCGAAGAAAGCAATTTACAACAAAATTTGTCAGGAGGAAAAAAAAAAAAACACTGCAAACTGTGAACGTTGCACATTTTTTTAAAAAATTTATCCCTCTTTCTGATTTTTTAACATAGTATTTTATTTATTTTATTAAAAAATTATTTTTGTTTTTAAAAATTAATTTAAGTTGTTTTAGCCTTCAACAGAACCCAACCCAGAAAACAGAGGAAATCTTGGATAAAAACATTTAGATGAACTTCGTTTCGTGGGGGATTTTTGAATTATATTTGCGCAACATGGAGAATGAACTACGAAAACCTCTACCAATCAGCCTGATGGAAAAGTGCACCATAAATCTGTATTATGAAATTTATTTATATTTAACTATCAAAAAAGAATAAATTAGAACTAAATATTTAAATGTTTTATATATTTGAGTTTCAAGTCAGAAATATAATTTTGCAGTATGCACTCAAAAAATCAGATCAACGTTCAACCAAAGGTAGTCTATGTTGTGAAAATTTGTTGTGACCTAAGGGGCCGTTTATAGGTTACGCAAGCTTATTCTTTCAGTATCTTTAAGCTCTCTCTTTGTCAGCAAAAATAGGCAAATTATAATTATCCTCGCCCGCCCACATGCAAGAAAGTAGCTGCACCCTCTCATTTTTTCATTCTTTTTAGACTTTGACTTTTAATGTGAAAATCTAATTTTAAGAATTTCAGAACTAAATTTAAATGAAAGATATAGGGTTGATGAAGTTAATTTTACAAAATTTTGAAACTCATTGAAGTTCATTTTTCTTTACATTTAACTGTTATTTCAAATTTAAAATCTTCCCAAAAGAATTTTTTTTCTCCAAATTTTTTGAATTTTTTCCCGATTTTTGCAAAGTTGGAAATAAGAGAGTTTTAGTAATTTATATAAGAATTGCTCATATCCTTGTCATTAAAAGTAACAGTCACTCCCTCCCCCCTCATTGGGGGCCAACGTAATGTTTGAACAGTCTGTTAATAAGGTTGTCCATGTAGCTTTGTTTCCATTCAAGTAAAATTATAGTGGCATGATTGAATTCAGAAGGACCAACACGCGTTCAAAAGTAAATTTGTACCAGAATAACTCATCTGAGCCACATCCATCGCATTTCAAATATTCAAATATATAGATTTATTAAATGTTTTAGAAAAATATTAGAAAAAAAAGTCCTAATTTCAATAGTTAAACTATAAATGAAATTTTTTTTTTGAAGAATTACTTGGCAAATATTTACTTAAGCAATAAATATTATTCTTAAGCAAAAATTTGAAAATTGAATTGATCTTTTTCTTCTTCTTCTTTCTGTTAAATAAACAATATAAAAAGCATTTCTTCCTTAGATCCGGAGTCTTTTACACAGAATAAATCTAATTTTACCGTTTATTATTCAATGAACCTTTAAAGCTTTTGATAAAAATTCAAAGATTATTCCACTTCGATGCTCTCATTCAAAAAATTCGACTACTTGTTTGAGAAAGCAAAAAAGTTAGATACGATCTCACATATGGCGATTATAAATTCCAATATTTCATGTAACATCCTGGGAAGAAAACCTACCCAAGTTACTACATATAACCCAAGACTGCGATTTAAACCTTTTAAACACCCCATCTCAGGGGTTCCAAATCTTTCCTTTATCCCTTTACTTTCCTTTCGCTGCCGATATTTATGAGCAAAAGGGTTTAGTCTAGAATTTTTCAACTGCAAGGGTTAAAACTACATTTTTCGTTATTTAGGACAACCTTGTACTTCTTTCAATAAGATATATATTCACTCTATTATATTCGACTAAATACCTTCTTACAATGACTATTGAAAGAGTTCAGCAACATTAAATGATTCGCATCAGTTTATAATTTAGACATAAATCGGTGATTTTAGTTCTGTAACGTGGGAAAAACTTTTGACTTCAAAATTCTACCATGCTTTAATCTTGCACCTTTTTTATCTGCAAAATGTTTTCATGTATTTTAAAGCCCAGTTTTATAGGTTCACAACGTACATTTTTGTTGTTGGAGAAATAACCCTATTTATACATTCTGTTATGAAAAATACAAGTGTGCCATTATTTAGAGTATAATATATCGCATTTATGTACAATACATCGTATTACGATGTAGGGATATATATTCACTCAATAATATTTGACTAAATATCTACTTATAATGACTATTGAAAGAGTTCAGCAATATTAAAGGATTCCCATTAGCTTATAATTCAGACGTAAATCGGTGATTTTAGTTCTGTAACATGGGATGAACGAAAGATAAAAACACAACTTTAGAGTTAAAAATTTAATTATATTTCAATTTTGCTTTTTTTAAAAAATTTTTTTTAAATATATTTTAAAGTCAACAACATAGGTTCACAACATAAATTTTTTGTTGAAAAAATAACCTTATTATAAAAAATATAAGTGTGATGTTATTTAGTATGATATTATCGTAACACACGGTAATTAATATAATATATAATATTAAAATGCAGAATTTGTCTGTGCGTCAATCGAGAAACATGAACAGCAGGTCCTAAATTCGAGTGACTATGAGTTCGTTCAGTAGAGCCGCTTGAAAAATGAAAAATGAAGCATTAAACATAGTTTTAAATTAAAATATATACGAACCTATTTTTTTTTTAAAAAAAAGATAATATCGGTGATGTTTAGAAGCTTATGAATGCATTTGAGCAACAAAGGAGTTTATTGCACATTTAATACTGAAATTCTTCAATACTGAAACTCACATTTGTTTTGTGATTTCGTAATGTTACCAAAATTATTCTTTCTTTTAAAAAAATTACTTAAGATTTTGATTTAAACTACATATGATTTTAAAATGTAATACACATTTTTTTTTTCATAAATAATTCCAGATAAATAATTCCTGCACATTTATTTTATGATCTGGGTTTCATTCCATACAAATGTAATTACTTGAATTTGGCGACTTCGATAAGAATTTTTTATTGCTTTCGTTAACATCTTACTTACTCAATAAAGTCCAAGATGAAGTATATGATTGAAATAAGGTAATAAAGTAGATAAAACCCTCAATAAAGTAAATGATTGAAAAGATTTCAAATTACAATCCCGATAACAAGTACTCCAAAGTACCAAACCAATTAATTTCCATTGATTTTAACACTATGAATTTTCTAAAAAATTTATTTCTGTATGTTAAATCAAAAAATTTACATTTGACCGATTATAATTTTTTTATTCATGCAAGCATACTAATATTTATATTTAGATATTTAATTTTTATTCCATTTCCTTTTTGCAAAGGAAGAGAAAAAGTAAGTTTAAGCTTAATTTTTCTTAGGGGAAATATCTGAGTTTCGTCCATTGCAATTTTGTTTTTACTTAAGCTTATGTTTTGTATTAAGAAAAAGTTGTACCAAATATTAAGACAGCTTGGTCATATTAATTGCAGGCTGCAAATCATTTTTCTTTTCAATTCATGTCTTCATAATTGCTCGGAAAAGCGAACACTCTTTCAAACATATTTTCACAAAAAGAAATAAACTTTTTTTTGGCATATTTTTCTTTTATTATTTAGACTCACCTTATTAATCAATTCATATGGTAAACGTCAATTCCGTCACTAATTACGGCACAAGAAAAATGAACCACAAAAAATCGGAAAACTTTCAAAAATAATGACCGTAACTTTTGTTTTATGGATCTCAATTGTCTTTCTTTAGGGAAATTTCATTCCAGTAAGCGTTTTTGGAATAGGAAAAAAATCGCCAAACAAAGAATGGTCGTTAAGAGCAAAGTTGTTTTATGCGAAACGGTGACAGCTTTCGGCGAAGGGAAAAAAATTTGGCACCCTATAATTAACCGCTGATATATTAATGAGTTTGGAGAATTTAGAAAAGACTCTAAATCACTTTTGGAGAATGTTAGAAGGGGTTTTGCGTTGCTTGGAGAAATAATGCGTTTATCTTGGATATTTATTTTTTTAAAAAAATTCTTTCTACAACTTGAAAATGGCGCGAAATGAATAGAACAGCGTTTAAGCTGTTGCTCTTTTAAAAATTATGCCAAATTGAAAGAATGTAGTTCGAAATTTTTTTTTTTTTGAATGAGTCATTAAAGTAAAAAACTCCTCCGTTTTTGAATAAAACGCTGAACTGCAAGAAAAAAATTAATGGTTTTTGAAAGAAAAGGCTTTGTTAGAAGGGTCTTAAGTTTCAGGTTTAATAATTTTCTTTAAAACGAAATTTTGAGATAATTTGGGACCTTGAACTTTAAACATTTAAGGAATGTTTCTAACAAAAGCGTAATTATTAAAATAAATGAAAAAACAAAAACAAATATTTATTTTTCGGCATTAAGTTAAACTATCTCATTTTATTGTACCCGTAAACAACTGGTATAATACGACAAAACTTTCAATAATAAACATAAAGGAGCATTAAAAAACAGAATAAAAAGTACAGAACATGTTTACTAAACAAAGCATTCATAACCATTACTGTAAAAACAATTTATTTAATAGAATTCTTGTGTTATATTCTACTGCTACAAAAGAAATCATTTTGAAATTGAATCAAAAGTATTTTAGAAATTTTTAATGAATATTGCTGATTCTGCAATGACTTAATGACTTTTACTTTATTTCGATCGAGAAATAGGTTTCAATGGGGTGTTTTAACTTGACAGGAATTTATTCAATTTCTACAATGAGCTTCTTTAAGAATTTGGGAAGGATTTTTTCTTTATTTTCCAATATTTTAAAGGGTTTTATTTTTTATTCTTCCTAAAAGACTTAACAGTTTTTTCACGTGTAAAACGGACATGCGTAAATGCTTAAATCAATTCTAAGAAGTTCTTTTGGATACACAGTAAAAAATTAAGCCTTCATGAAACAATCTAGCCAAAATGGTCGAAAATGCAAAACCTTCACAATTTCTTTTCTAACAGCATGATTGTGACAATGATAGGAACACTGTGATCAAACCGCCTTTCCTTCCCGAACAAGCGTATATTCATCGATCTGAAGATGGGTGGACTTCACTGGGGATCAAACCCAGTCCTTTGCAATGGAATCCATAAAAATGTGCACTTAATAATCATTATCAGACGTAAGCGACAATTTAACCAAAAAAGATTAAAACTTTTTTTAAAAGTCAGATAGTCTTAACTTAACTATATCAAGTCAATAGGACTGAAGTGTTGGAGCTCTTGCTACCCAATGACGTGACCCGAGTTCTAGTTTCAGCGATGGGTGGTGGATTTCAATTATTCTCCTGGCACGATCACAGTATTGACGTGAAATATCTCCGATGGTAGATCATGGGTCAGAAATCCCTTTACTGTCGATTTAAGCGTGAGGAATTTTCATGGTTTTCCTCTCCATGAACCATTAAAATGTCATATAGAAAGGCTAGTTTGTTCCAGTATTTGATTCAGGAGTTCCCTTGTCTTCAGGGTCAGGTTTAAATTACAAGGCAATGGAGTTCAACAATGATCAAAAGCACAAGGTCAATCAGTAAATATCAGTTAGTAGCATCATGCCCAAATGGTAAAGATTAACTGATTACAGTTAATCCTTATTTTGATGAGATGAACTTCTAAAAACAAGCTCATTTAATCTGATTTAGTTCGTAAAGCCAACAATGAATGATACATAACTAAAAAAAAGGATTCATTCTAGAGTTATTAATTGTGCCAGTATGCGTCTTTATTGTATATATGTAATAACCAATTCGATTCAGCCCATTGAACCCAAATTCAATGTAATTAATTAATTATTCGAAAGTAAAACGCTTCTTAAAAAATTAATTAATGTATATGCATTGATTTAAAAGTTACAGAAAGGATCCTTTCTCACTTCATTCTATTTAACAAATTGATTATGAATCTTGAGAATTTCTAAAATTGTTCTCAAATTTCAATAAATTCACTTATTGTATCGTGTTATAATAATTTTCTACAATTAAAACTTTTTTATCTAGTTATTACTTTAAAAAATATATTAAATTTGAATACTTTATCATTTTTGCTAATTTTTTTAACTCAACGAAATATCCCCCCCCCCTGAAAGACCACATCAAATTGACTAACTGTTTATAACAGCACTATAATACGTTATATAATTATATTTACAATTAAAAATATATAAAATAATAAAAGTTCCATTGAATCAGCTTCAAACTTTGCAGACTACTTTTTTAAGAATATATTTAGTCGAATAAGTATTTAATTACGTGAAATTCAAATTTAACGACCTGAATCCAATCGGACTCTAGGATCGGAATATAATAGATTATGAGGTACTTTCTGAGATTAAATCCTGAAATTTTAATCGCGATATAAGGTGAGTTCAATTCTCAGTAGGCAGAAAAAAAAGAGATCTGGAATAAAAGCATTAAAAAAAAAAAGAAAATCGAAGAAAAAAGGTTTTTGTAAATACATGAATTCAACATCTAATTCAATTCGGGCTGCATAGCAAAATTTATATAATGTTAAATAGTTATTTATTTGAATAAGTTAGATATTTTTTTAAAAAATAATACTAATTTAATGTTTACGGAAATGATTTTCTCTTCACTACATATTATTTAACAAAATGAATAAGCATTTCTAAAACTGTTATTCATTTCAATAATTTTCACTTGCTGTATTGTGATTTAATATACAAATATTGCTTTTTTAAACAATCATTTTTTTTTTTAAAAATGTATTAAATTGAAATTTTTTAAAATGATTTTTCTTGATATTTTTAACTTATCAAAAGATTAAGACCCTGAGAAATTATTGTTTATCGGGCGTTTTTCCACCTGATTCTACATTTTAAACATTAGTAGCATGTGAGGTCCGCTTCCACCGAAAAATTTATCTAAAATCACGTGTTAATAAAAATTTTTTTTAAATTACGCTTGAAAAACGTGTTTCTATAACGCTAAAGAATTTAAGATTAACGGTAATTAAAATAAAAAAACAAAAATTAGCGGAGAAAAGATAATTGTTCGCATAGAGGAACTGTAAAAAGAAGCCCTAATATTGCTGATGCCAATTATTCATAATTAATTTTGATAATTGTTACTACTATTATGGTCAATGGTGCTGTTTTGATATGTATCTAATATACTAATACAGATACCATGCGCTTACTAAATTTATTGTGGTAACAGATTTTTCATAGTTCCCTGAAAAAGATAAGTACCGGAGAAAATTATATGATTGAGGTAAATTTCGATTATCATGAGTTACAGCATAATGCCAAATGATACTGAATACTTCCAAAAGTTCATGTTTCTTAATCTTATAACTAGACGGAATTATTTGAGTGGGCTTTCAGCTTTGTTAATGATTTTGCAGTGAAAATTAATACCGATTTATAGAATATTTACCTATTTTTTACCCAACATGAAGAACGGTTTTTCCGCTAGTTTTGCAGTAATTGGAAATGAGTTTCAGTAGTTATAAAAATGATGTATTTCAGTGATAATTTATACATGTTTCTTTTTTCTAGTTTCAGTGCCTATAATTTATGGAAATGGTATTGTGACTTAACTAAAGAATCAGCACACTGTTTGCTAAGAGTTTATTTAAAGCCTTACGAAGTAAAAATGAAGTAATGCTTTTTCTTTAGTTTTATACCTATTTTGATACTTCTGTCTTGTCTATAACTTTACGAAAAAGTGTTTTTATCATCAATTTCCTATGTTCCCAACGTGAGTACTACCATCCGCAGTAAGTGCTGAGAACTCATAGAGGGGCGTTAGACATTTCTGGAGAATTTGTACAATTTTCAAAAGAAAAATATTTTTAATATCGAATGCGGTTTAAACTTGACTTTTTAAATATAGATAGCACGTTGCTTGCTGTTCCACGCAGAAATTTTTTAATATACTACGAAACTCGATGTTTCTTCTTTTTGAAATTCCAACTGTTTTTCTTTTACGAATTTTTAACAAATCCTTCTGATAAGTTTTCATTTAACCTGAACATAATGTAATAACCTGTTCAAAATTTATTTTATACTCTATTTAGAAGTATATGATTATTTCCCTTCATTAAGTATAGTATCTTTAACTAATTATTACATAATCAGCGTTGCTTATCCTTACATCGTTAAACATATCATTAGAAAAGTGCTTGAGACAAGAGCTATATGGCTTTTTTTTCTTTTTAGAAGTTTTATGAGTAAAGAAATTATGAGTGATTAAAAATTTAAAATGCTAAAGCCTACAGCCTATATCTGCCTATTTTATAGACGTCAGATTTCACTGTATTTCACTGAAAAGGCTGTTCGTAGATGTGTCATCATGATCAAATTTATTAATTGGCAAAACTGTCCACAACTAAGTAATTTTCAATATAACCTTAATCATATAGATATTTGTGTAGTTTTTATAATTCGTGCAATTTTGACATTGAAAATTCAATGTCGATTTGAAACAATGTGATCAAAAAAAGTTTTAGTCTCTAAACATTTTTTTTTCTAACTTCCATGTGATTCTGTCCTTAATTTAAATTGCACGATGTTTTTTAACGACGTAGCAATTAAGAATAATTTCTATGTAAAATATTGAAGAATCAATTAGATTTCAAGTTTGATTATTCATAACTTTATATTTTGCGATTACCAGTTAAGAGAATTCTGTAGTATTAGTTTAATGTTGAACGGGGCAGTGATACTTTCATGAAATTAAAATTATTTTTATTCGACTTCTTTATGAACACGGGGTACAATTTCACCTAAACAGCTGTTATACTCTTTGATTTAATCCCATTTTATTCCCCCCCCCCAAAAAAAGAAAAATTTCTAGTTTTATTGTTTAAAGAAATTTAAGTTTCTTAAATCTTCTTCTCCCCCCTTTTTTTCTAAATCCTTCGAACTTCTTACAGTTAGCTTATAAAATTATAACTGTCTGAATTGATTATTAAAAATGTTTGACCAAGTACTATATATATACCGGAAAGCAGACATTGAACGATCTCAGTTTTACTCAATTATATCCTTTATTTTCACCAAATATATTTGAGACTGTTTGTCTAAACTAAGTTTTAAAGCTAAATCAAAGGTTTGCAACGCTATAAGCCCTCAGTAGGTGACTGAAATTTTTAAATAAATATTTTTGGTCTTTAACTGGTGTAATGTGTTTCCCTCAGTATTATCTGTATTAAATAACACAGGTGATAGATTTATCAACCTGATTACATTCATTNTATGATTTGGCCGAATATTTGGTGTCGTTACATCCCTATTTGATGGGGTTTTTTTCATTGTGAAACCAATGAAAGAGAGACTGAAATTATAAGTATGAAATTATGTTAATCAAAATCTGTTTTTTCTCCTCTCATTAGGGTTAATCATATGACTAAGGACCTAAGAAGGTTTGTAATAATTGCTTTTCCTGTTAACAAGGAATGAAGTGTAACAAAACTGTTTCACATTTGAACAATTATCAATTACACAATCATATGGCTATTAAAGTGCAACAACAGATGAATAAAGAATCCTTGATGGTCATGGTTGTGACTAAAATAAGATGTTGCTTAGCAAACTATTCATTAGATTCTGCATCTGCTTATGTTTGGTCAAGAGCCATATACAGGGCCTGATTATCGTCTAGGCCCAATAGGCACGGGCCTAGGGCCCACACTTTCTGGGGTCCTCAAAAATTAGTAACAAATCCACAATATTTCATTAAAAAAAATACTGAACGAAACAGTTTATCTCAAAAAAGGTATTTTTTATTTCAAATTTTCTTTATATTGTGATAAACCAAACTCGTGTAAACATTGCACTAATCAATTTCAAAAGTACATCTGAATTTTAATTGGTGCAATCTTTACTCCAATGGCTTAAGCATATGCAACTGGAATGCATATTCGCAAAGTCATTTATAAATGATTAATGTCAACAAGAACTAAAAGCTTATTCTTAACAAATGTGTAAAGCTGTAGATGGAAGACTGCAATCTTTAAAATAATTCAGCTAATCAGTGACTTAAGCTATGAAAATCACTGATTTCAATTGCTGGTGGTCACCAAACTATTTTTATTTTCATACAACATTGTTTTGTTGCTTTATATTTTGCTTTAATAATTACATGTTTAAACTTTATCTTGGAAAAATAATCTTTAATTGTCTACTTTCAAAATTTTTTAGAATGTTTCTCTTGAATCATGCAGTTCAATAGATTTTTTTTTATAGTTAGAACTGCTCTCCAGAAATTTTAATTTCAAAATATTTTGTTAGGGGCCCTGAAAATTCTGTGGGCCTGGGGCCAGAATTTGTCTTGATCGGTCCCTGCTTCTTCTCTCCCCTTTTTTTCTAAATCCTTCGAACATCTTACAGTTAACTTATAAATTATAACTGTCTGAATTGATTGTTAAAAATGTTTGACCAAGTACTATATATATACCGGAAAGGAGACATTGAACGATCTCAATTATACTCGTTATTTTCACCAAATCTATTTGAAACTGTTTATCTAAACAAGTTTTAAAGCTAAATCAAAGGTTTGCAGCGCTATAAGCACTCAGTAGTTGACTGAAATTTTTAAATGCATATTTTTGGTCTTTAACTGGTGTAATATGTTTCCCTCAGTATTATCTGTATTAAAGAACACAGGTGATAGATTTATCAACCTGATTACATTCATTTATTTCACATTTTTTGTAATATATAGGAAAAATTATAATCATTTGTATAAGTATTTAAAAGCTTCACATAAGTTTATCTGATCACAGTTAGTGTTAAAAAAAGCTTTCCAATATAAATATATTAGTTATTAGGATATTTTCAATAATTTTAAGGAATGTCTATAGAATGGGATTGTGGAAAAGTTAAAGAAAATAGGAAAAATTATTGACTCATATATTATTATTGTTTCTTTTCTCATAAGGGTGAATAATTTCTTCTACTGATTGTATGAGAGAGTGGTAGAAATCAATGTGTTTAAACGAATATTTATCTACGTGACTACATTGTTCTGCTACGCCTTTTGATTGTTGTTATTCTAAACTATGATCGGCTATGTAAATGTTTCGCAATGCACTACTTTCATTAGCAATGGTACTCTTCTAAAAGCACTCAGAATATTTTCTCCGCATAAAAATATTTTGTCCTAAAATATATTCTTTTTAGAATTTATAGTTGGTTAACAGCATAACAGACTGATGAATCAAAATCTGCTGATAAGCATGAGTTACTCGATAAATGAGTCTGGCATCATTAAAATTTTGCAGAAAGTTTAAAAAAAAAACTGTTTTCTGAGAAATCAATACAGTTAAAATTAAAACATGGAGTAAAAAATAGAACTTAAAAAATGAAGTAAAGATAACTCATTCATTAATTTCAGTATTTAATTAACAGGTTTATCATTTACTTTACAAGTTTGATTAAACGATCAATAATTTTCAAAAATTATGCATTTTAATACTTTAAAACATTTGTTTTTAAATATTTTTGATAAGGCTTTAGTTAAAAAAAATAATAAGGCATAACTCTGTTTCAATTTTTTTTAAGTTACCAAGTTTTGTCACCAAGTTTTCTCATTTAATTACAGTTACAATTTTAAAAAACCTATACATCAACATTGAATTATAATGCAGTACAAATGTTCCGCAACCTCTCAAAATTTTAAAGTGAACCTCATTTTCGTTCAATGTAGAACATAGTATCGTATCGCTTGAAAACAATAGTATGGTTCATCTTAGCACCATATAAACTTTATAGCAAATTTGAACAATATTACAGTTCATAACAGTTCAGAATTTATAACAATTAGGGAAATATTTATTTTCTTATATTTTGATTAAAAAAAATTCCACTAAATGTCACTTACAAAAAAGTTATAATACTTGAGTAGTAAAACTTGACTTCAATGCTTTTGCTACACTTAAAAATTCATAAAAATTTATAATAATTTTAATCGTTTTACAGGTGCCATTATTTACATATTTTTTCTGAACTCCTTTTTTCTTCTTATTTTGGTATTTATACATATTTAGCAAGCATCACTTTCCAGTTTCTTTGCAACAAGCTGAGCCAGAAAATAATATTCTCCTGTTATAAAATATTTGTCAAAATCTGGGATTTCTGTGTTTAAATTATTACAAGACAAATGCTTGTATGATAATTTTATTTGTTCTGTTTATAGGTGCCAGCAGTTAAACAAAGTAACTTGCCAAGATTTTGTGGGTGGCCTATTACAAAAAAAGTAAAATTTTTTCAATTCTCTTATTTATTTAGCTTCTATTAAATAAATGTATGTTCTATCAAATTGTATTTTTATGATTGATTTAATATTTATTTCTTCCCTCAAGAATTGTAGATTCGTGTTCCTTAACTCTGATAATATGTTTTAATGGGTACTAAGTGCTGTAGCACTGTTTAAATCTTTTTAACATTGAAATAAATGACATAGCACTCAGTGAAAAGAAGTTTCCAAATGGTGATGTCTCTATCAATTCACGATTTTCTTTATTAGTATTTAAACATCGGTTAAATTTTTTATTTTTAAATTTGCACAAAAGCAATAATCTTAAATGTCTTATCTGTGTTGATTAATTTAAATTTAAATTGATTGATTTAGTGACTTAATCTGCATTTTTTCGTTAAAAGATTAAGCTTTTATTCTCTAAATTTTTATAGTACTATATTTTTTAATTAAAATTTTCTTGGTTTAATTTATTACTCTCATGTTAAAAATATAGGATTAAAAATTTGAGCTATTTTCTTATTAAATACATTACTGTCAATGAGCTGAATTCCGCCGTTCTATATAATACCCAATAATTGTATTGAATGCTTGCCTTTTTTTAAATATTTTAAATAGGAAATTTGAGCATAATTATATATTTTAAGTGGTAATTCTATAGAATGTTTATTATTCTGCAGAATTGAATACTTTGCATAGTCGTTGTATAGAATATCTTAAGATTTTTTCTACTCATCTTATAAAATGCTCAGGTGTGAAATAGTAATCATTTTATACTTTTTCTGATCATTCTATATAGTGCTGGATACCATACATACCCAACATACACAAATAATTTTTAACTTAATTTTTGTTGACCAATACTAGGAACCAGTTAATTGTTATGATATTTACGTAAGCATGCTGTATTAATACAACATTAAAAATTATTAATTATTCATGTCTTGATTAATGCTTAATATATTTTAGAATAATTAAATAATTCCATTTATTTTATTTATAAAAATATTTTTGTCAAAAAAAAAAGACTTTTCAAACAAATGTATGTACAGATATATAATTTCAAACAAATATGTTTGTAAATAAATATATAATTTAAAATTAATTTAATTGCGTCTGGGTTTGATGCAAATGTTTTACTATTCCTTTAGAATTCAGTATTTAAAAAGAATTTTTTTTAACTATTTTCATTGCTTTTATAAAAATTATTATGGATAGGTACATACATATAAGAAAATGTCTCTGAGGATTAGGAATCATAGAAAAACACATCAGAAAAATATACTGTAAAACAGTACTCATTAACTATGAAATAAAATTTAACGTCTGATTCGATTTAGACCGGTTTACCGGAATTTAACGTAATTAAATAATACTCGAACATATTTGCATATTTTTAAATAAAATCAGTTGAAATGCAAATTTTCTTTTGAAGTTGACTGAGAGAACAAGTTCTGAAATTACATTAGTAAATATTCCAAGAACTATGAGTAATGATGTTGAACTTAGGTATCGAGATAATTCAATGAGAAGAAATACAATAATTTGATTCAACTTTGCACCATATTAAAAATTGAACAATATTATGTGTACATTTTTTACCCTGTTCTTGAGAGAGAAATGCATGACTGTTTTAGAAAAATAAATAAATAAAATGACGCAGCACATTTGCATCCCTATACTGATCTAAGAAAAATATGAAAAACATTAGGTACTAATGGTATATAATTGGAAGGTTATTTGCATTGCCATTGGGAGGTCATTAGCATTTGCAAATAATAATAATAAAGTTTTAGCATTCAGGAAAAAAGTCATTTTGTGCAAAATATGGACAGTACAATAATTGATGAGATATAAAAATTTGAAGGTTAAAGTACACTGAATTACTTTTAAGATCTTGGATTTTTAATTGCAGTAAATTACTAACAATATCACTGGATTTTTAGTTTTATATTGTTGGACCTATTAACATTATTAGATAACTATTGTTGTACTTATTTCCGATATTTGTGAATTATTTCCGTGTAATTGTTACAATTCTGTATATTATTATTATTGTTGTTTAGAATATTATTGTTGATGTAATCATTTTCAATATCTCTATAAAACGAGTGCATTAATATTATTCTATTGTTATTATTTTTGGAATTATTGCCAATATCATTGAATAATTAATGATATTAAAATTACTTCTATTATTGAAATATTAATACTATTGGAATTAATTCTAAATGGCTATTGAATCGAATAATTAAACACTATGCTGAAATACCGCATCAAGCATAAATATATCACTAGTTTGCTGTTTTACTGTCTTAAAAAAATATAAATGATGCTACTTTGATAACAAGCAGTATTAAAACTGCATAAACCAGAATGTAAAATGATATTCTTATTTGTTAAATTTCGGAGGCATAATTCAAATTTTGTTTCTATATTAATCTTTTGTGCTAAACTTGATTCCACATTTTTTATAAAATTCATTATTGCTTATTCATTTGTATTTTGCAGCAACTTAAATGGATCAATGGAGAATGCTCGGATATTTTGATATATTGTAGTAGAATTTCAACATCTGCCAAAACATTTAAATAAATATATGCAAAATTCATACTTACTAAGCTAACATCCATTTTCAACTTTTAATGGGTTTATATTTTTGCTTTATTGAGCTATGAGTTTAGGTGTCAATATTTTTATTTTGCTATTCCATAGCTTTTTTATTTTTTTACTTTCAAATTTGAGCTTTAAAAACACAATAACTCGAAGGAGCTTTTGCATTTCTTGACTACTATGGTTTTTATACGACTTTCAAAACATTTTATTCTGCAAAGTTTTTCTATCTATACCTACTATATAATTATCTTCAGGAATGTATTAAAAAGTTATATTTATCTATCTTAATATAAGAGAAGCTTAAATAATTAAGTTATAATGTAACTAAGTTATAATTTAGCTGTGTAATATTTCAGTAATTATGTAAATTTGAAAATGCACTTTTTTGATGAAGGAAAAGAAAAAGATTTTTAGCCAGTAAGCAATTTTATTTATATAAGATTTTTTTTTACGTTGGTACATTTCATATTTTGTATTGTTATACGTTGAATTTAATTTTTACAACGCATAATTAGTCTTCTTGCCCCTTTCATACATATTCTGGAAAAATATAGCAACCAATTAAATTTTATTGTAGTACTTAATATTGCATAAATGCTATTATTCATTATATGCTTCTATATATTATTTATTTTACAGTGTAGTAGATTAGTAAACATGAAACCATTCAAATAAGTTGAATACTCAGATTTTAACTTTATCGTTTGTCAGTTTTCTTAAATCTAAAGAAGAATTAAATTTCCTTCTAAAGCATTAAATCCATGTTATAAACTTTTCTTATTTCAATGCACAGAGAAGTAGCATAAACTAAACCAATTATTTAACACTTGTATCAGATTGTTATATATTTGATTTTACGTAGTTCCATATTTTCGCTGCCCACGTTTTCAAATATTCAATTTTTACATAGTTCAACCTCTCTGTTCTCCCACGCTTTTTATTGCAACTGAATTACTCTGAGAATAAATAGATATACAAATAAAATGTCATTATTTGATACAAATCTATGTTAGCAAAAATTGTTCAAATCAGGAAAATTTATAAATGTTAGAACTAAATAGATAACTAAACATTACTATTTAGAAATAAAAGTTGCATAATATAATTTTACACATTGCTTGAATTTTTTTATGTCATAAAATGCTTGGCAATGTACTCACATATTCAATATAAAATGTGTATAAAGTATTCTAAAACTACATTTCTGAAAACTTTATACTTTGGTTATAAATTATTCTCCTTTTTACACTCAGTTGTGCTTCAGTATTTATTCATTAAAACGACGAAACAGGCAGCGTGATTTAAGTCTTATTAGGTCTTGCTATCGAATTTCATTTTGATACATTCTACCAGTTTTCAAAATATTTAGAAAAAAATAAAAATTAAAGTTAACTAAAAAAATGCATTAATAATTTTAATTTAATGTAAATCTTTTTCAATATGCATAAATTCGTTGCGAGCCATGAGCATTAAAAAAGTAAAACTTATTAAAATAATAGCATCTTTAAAGCGAATATAATTTTTAGAGTTGAAGCAAAATTTAATACGAAATATTTTTACTTGTGT